>NC_092773.1:57297491-57467491 GCF_047496795.1 Chiloscyllium punctatum
GATCACTTATTATGGTCTGACGCTCTGTTGAGTTGACCGTTGGTCAAGAAATGACATCTGGGAGTTTTTGTTGTGGCGAGTAATTTCTGCTGTCATTGTTTCCGTTCAGAATCACATCGAGACATAACTACAGAACAGGAAACTACATTCAGAACTAAACAAACCACAGCGCTTTAGGGCATTTATACTTACCCACACTCATTCAGGAAAACGTGTCTCACAATTAGATCATAATGACCCCAAATTCCCTCTCTTGTCTGAATGTGGCCGGCTGATCTCACCTATATTGAAACTGAGCTCCAAAGTTCGATCATGAAGACTAAACACTCTCTCATCAGCCTGTGCAGAATCAGCCCCTGGTACCTATTCCAGTACGTAGTTCCACAGTCAGAACAGACGGATTGAAGACTCAACAATGTGCCTGTGCATTTGCAGCTCTTTAGGATTTTTCTTGAAACTGACAGCCAAAAGGTAAATTTCAGATTCTTCCCTCTGTGCTTTCAAGTTGCCAATCCCTATAACATGTTTTTATGTTCGACAACCCTTCCTACATCTGTAAACTCTGTAATCTCTACAAACATTCATGCATTTATAGCATCAAACAAACCCACAGAGCGCCCGTTTTAAATACCCCTTCATCCTGATGGGGAATCTCACAGGTGTACAGTCAGATTGTTTTTTTTTGGAAGCGGTTAGAGCTCGCAAGGCACCTCCGGGTGGAGGATGTTGAGACAGAGGGCTTGCAGAAAACAGAAAGAAAAGCTTACATTGGTGCTGCAGGAAATTAATAGGGGGAGGTTCTACTGCAAAAGGATGCGACTTTTCTTGCAGGATCTAACAGAGGGTTGAAGCAGCTGCTGGAGGTTTCAGAGACTGGGAGATTTGAAGGGGCACATGAATGTTAGAGATACCTGGCAGAGATTGCAGAGTTAGGGATGGCTGGAATTGGGTCCACATATCGGGAAGGATTATGTAGATCGAGTTTGCAGAGATGGGGATCTGTGTTGGGACAGAAGGTGCTTACAGAATCGGGAGAGCTGTCTGGACAAGCTGCCGAGTTATAGGATTGGATCTGGGTTGAGGTCGGGGGGGAGCAAATTCGACGTTGACGCCATGTTGGTGTAAGCTTCCAAGGTGTAAGATGAGGCCCACTTCATTCAACATGCATGTGAAACATATAGAGAGATTGAGAACGTGGATGTGCGTGTGTGTGTGTCTGCGATTGTGCGTGCGTGCTTGATAGAGAGTGTTTGTGTGCACGATGGAGTACTGGCCTGTGTGGAGGTGTGCGCATGGGTGCGACTCTTGGGGCTGCCTGTGTCTTTGCATGAGAGAGAGTGTGGTTAGGAAAGAGCATCTGCATGTGGGTGTGTGATTATGTACGTAAGACAATGTGTTTATGTGTGTTTCCGTGAGTGTGTGTATGAGAGAGAATATAGTGTTTTCGGGCCACTTGTATGCGACATGAACTCAATGTCCCGGTTTAAGCTTGGATTTGACGGTGCAGGAGGTCCAGGAATGGCATGACCTTGTCGTAGGGGATGTTGAATTGGTTGTCCACAGGGTGGCTGGATTCTTTCTTGCGAGTGTCTCAGAGATGTTCCCTGAACTGTTCTGCGAGCGGGAATCCTATCTCCCGACTGTAGAGGGCAAAGTTAAAAATCACATGACACAATGTTATAGTCCAACGGATTTAGTTGCAAGTACAGGCGTTCGGAGCGCTGCTTCTACGTCAAGCGGAGTAGGATCATTAAACATAGAATTTATAGCAAAATATCTTTATGTCATTCACGAATGCAACATATTGAATCAGCCTATATTGTTGTTATGTCTTTCATCTTTCAAAATATTTTGCAGGATTCGATTTATTAATATGTAAATTCCAAATATTCATTAAACTCACATTCCAGAGTTAACTTAAGGTTTAGCGCGAAAAGGTGACATTTCAGCTCAGACAACGCATTAAAGGTTTGATGTTAGAGTCTGTAGGTAATCCAGACGTTAGCCAGTCTGGTTCTGATTACAAGCAAGGAAATTACAAAATGTTGCTTGGATAACCAAAGTAATTTCGTTTCCGACAGATGATTGTGCGTTTAATGAAAAAATCGAAAGTACCTACAATGCAGTTCTGAAAATGCAAACTTACCCCTGGACGTGAGCATGTGTGTGTGTGTGTCTGTGTGTGTATGTTTGTGTCAGTGTTTGTGCATCTGTGTGTGTGTATCAGTGTGTGTGCATCTGTGTGTGTGTGTGCTTGTGTGTGTTTGCGTGTGTATGTGAAATACAGCAAAAGCGTGAAAGCATGAGTTTGTGTGTAAGTGTGTATGTGTGTGTGCATGTGTGTTTGTGTTGGTGTGCGACAATGCACACATCCATGTGCTTGTTGAGGGTGTATGAGTATTTAAGAGAGCGTGTTTCCTGGTGCTTGTGTGAGTGTGTGTATTTGAAGGAGAATGTATAGTGCAGTGCGGTCACCTGTAGTGAGACATGAACCCAAGGTCCCGGTTGAAGCCAACCTCATGCATACTGAACTTATCCATCAGCCTCTGCTTGGTCAATCTGCATTGTTGCCTGTATCCAAGTTCACCTTTAAGGATGATCACCCGAAGATCCGAGACCGAATGTCCATAACTGTTGAAGTGTTCACCAACTGGGAGGGAGTAGCTCTCGTTCTTTGCAGCCTGCAACACATTATCAATGAGCATGAGCACCTCGTCAACACCTTCCCTACGCCTTCACCCCTCACCTTTATACAACAGCTAAGCTTTCACCATACGATTGTCGATAACTGCCCAACGTTCAAGAGAAAGTCGGACACACTACCCTGCCATAGCATCCAATGAAAGACGTGTCAGAGTGTTGACATGGATCCGAACGTTGCATGTGTGGCGCCACCCCTCATGTAACCAGCATGTACTCATGTGACTCGGACAGCATTTGTTTATCCAGAATACTAAAGGCAAGGATGCTCTAAGGCATGGTACAGTGGCGAGATTGAGCAGCCGCGATGGCAACGGAGAAATGAGACATTCGCCAGGCAGGGGTATTCTCTGCCAATCGGAGAACACTTCAGCTCATTATTTGAATGGCGTGGTGGTGTTCAAGTGAGGAGGTGCAGAAATTGGAGCAGATGAATTGGAGGGCCTGTTGATTTGCACACATCTCATCGACTGTGTCCATTGCGCTCAATGCAGTTTGCTGTACTTTAGTGAAACAGGAAACTACCTGGGAATGTTTGAGGGCCCATCTTTGAGACACGCAGCAAACAATTACATTGCTCTACGGCCAGCCACTTCAACTCACTCTATCACTTCAACAAGGGCATGCAACTCCTGCGCCTTCACCACGCACCGCCTGGAGGAAGCACGCCTCATCTTCCATCTTGTGACACTCCAATAACACAGCATCAACGTCGTTTTACCACTTCCTTCATTTCCCCTTTCCCCACTTCGTCGGAGATCCAATCCTCCAAGTTGGCACTGCACTCTTGAGCTTTCTGACGTGCTCATTTTCCTTCCTATCTATCCGGTCCATACTCCCCGCAAATCTACCGTCCAACCTTACCTTGCCCCCACGATATTTCTGATGAATGACTTATTCCTAAAACATTGATTTTCCTGCACATTAGACGTTGCCTGACCGGGTGTGCTTTTCTGGCGCCCTTTCCCAACTCTGATTCTTCAGCATCTACAGCCATCACCTTCTGCTGTTTATGAGAGGTGGTTGGCGAGTGTGACATATCTAAACACTTCAGCAGATGTCGCAATGTCTTTTTTTCATATTCGCAATCTCACAATTGGAACTCCAAATGTTGTCTTCTCCACGTCGTCCAATTCCAGTATCTACCCCAAATGTCAGCTACTTGTTTTCCATTAAGTGATTGTTCAGTTTTAACTTTCTGTCTCTTTCTCTTGAACTGGATATAGCTCACTCTGGAACATCGGGTTCTACTTTTAAAAAGCTCCGATGTTGTCTAAAGGCATGGCTCACGCTTTCTCTCGCTTCCCAGCATCGCGTGCGTTGGTGAATGTGAAATAGTTGGCTTCAGAAGCTTTGAGGCACATCTTTGTACCGTGTTCCAATCCTGTCAACTGACATTCGGTTGACGTCACTTGCTCTGCTGATCATGTGCTCTGTCACGTGAGGCACCACTCAATGATTATTTATTTAGATGAGATTAGATCCTGTAGGCGAGCGGTGTTTGACTTATTTCTGATATTTGAAAGTTTGTAAAGATAGCGGGGAGTGTTTGCTGGAGGTTACAGATTCAGGTGGTTATACTTACAACATCTGTGTCTGTAATATGACCAAAAAATGGTGCAGTGGCTGCAGAGAGTGAAAACTCTGTCAAACGGAATGAGGAGAGATATGATTTTTCATCAATGTTGTAGCAAACTGAAAAACGTGTTCTTTAAACCTGTTCTTATTCTTCTGTTTGCAACAAACTAATTCTCGTTCTCTCCCGGTGTGTCACATTCATTGGGAATATGATTGCTCTTCCGAATTCGTGGGTATTATGTTCCTGGTGGCTCACGGGCTTCCAGATATTCCTGGTCGCCAAGCTGGAACACTTAACTGACACCCTCCTGTTACTGTGCACCATATTAGTGAACTGAATGTCCTTCTCTTGCTCCTGAGCCACAGCATCGAATAGCTGTATCGTCTCCTGCTGCTCATCAGGAATGGTACTGAGGGACTGTATTGTTCCTCACATTACCTATAGCCTTTATTGCCTTTCTCTGGTTTTTGTACAACATCTTCAAAATTAGAGTGATGCATTTGAATTTTTTCTCATAATTACACACGTAAATAAACTTATTTCACAGATTTAATAAGCTGGATATTATTTTCGTGTCCTTTTGTAACGGAGTTCAGAGGATGAATGACATCATCGTGTTCTTCTGTTAAAGTCTGCAAAGACTGACTAGTCTCCTCATGTCCCAGTTACAAATTCGAAAGTCTGAATGGCCTCATCCTATCCCACTGTGACATACTTGAGACACTGAATGGTCTCCTCTTGTCCCTCTGTAGCAGTCTTGTGGCGCTGAATGGTCTGTTTATTTTACTGTGCAACAGACTAGAGAAGCTGAATACCCTGCTCTTGATGAACTGAAACAGACATGAGACAGTAAATGAAGCAGAAGCCCGTGTATTATGAACCGCTACTAAATTGTATCAGATGGAGACCCCTTCCTTCCCAGTTACAAAAATGCAAACAGCAAAATGTATTGTAGGTGGCCTCACAGTGAGTCCACGTAGAGCTTTGGGAACACTTCTTTATGTGTTGAATGGCTCCCTTTCCAAAATGTGACAACATGCCAACTTTCTGCATTTTCAAGTCCTAATTGGCAGTAGTGAGCTGAATGGCCTCCTCGCACTACTCGCAAGCATGCATATAGGTATAGAACTGTTTCCACAAGTTCCTGAGTAATAGTCTCAATGCTCTGAACGATGTCTCAAAGCTGCGAAAGGATTTAATAATACAGCACTTAATATAGGAACAGCATTACACAAAGTCAGCGGGGGATAAATCTTTTTGCATAGTGCATAGAAATTTTACTTCTAGTCATTTTATGTAGTCAGTCGCATTTTGCAGAGGGGGACATATACAATTTTGCATTGTTTTCTCTGTAATCCCACATACTAGAATGGAAAATTTAAAATGTTTGAAAGGTATGTTGCAATTCTCAGCAACTCTCATCCAATCCCTCCAAACTAAGTAAGTATTCCCTTTAATTCTGATATGAAGAGCCATGTAAGGAAGGGGTTAATTGAACCTGATTTTCCGGAGCTTGTGATTCCCGTCAGTCTCCGTGGATTTTAATTATCCAAGTGGAGGGTTCTAACTTTTATTTACAAATGATTACCGTTCAATGTTGTATCACATGATAAGAGCGGAGCATTTCATACAGCACTAACAGGGTCAACAACCTCAGGGAGATGTGGAGGATAGATCAGAAGCTGACAGCACCTGACTGGAAAGATAGAATAATGGATCAGAATCTCAGAAGAATCGACTGGAATGTTACAACATTGGACAAGGGTATATTCGAGGCTGTGTGGTATCTTTCAACATATTTTCATCAATGGTCATTAAAATCAAAGATCAAAATTTCACTTTTGATTATTCAGTATTTTTATTATCCTATTCTGGCTATAGTTGGTGTCCCTGGTAAGTCTCATTGTCCAGTTATTATTTCGATAAACCATGTTTAACTGTATTGCAGTTTTCTTCATTCAGATTAGATTAGAATATATTAAGATTTACAAGATCTTTCCGATAGGAAGGAGACCAGAATTGCATGTAATGTTCCAGCAGTGGCCTAACCAATATCCTGTCCAGCCGCAATATGACCTCCCAACTCCTGTATACAATACTCTGATCAATAAAGGAAAACATGCCAAACGCCTTCTTCACTATCCTATCTACCCGCGACTCCACTTTCAAGGAACTATGGACCTGCGCACCAATGTCTCCTTGTTCAGCAACACTCCCTTGTATCTTACCATTAAGTGTATAAGTCCTGCAAAGATGTGCTTTCCCAAAATGCAGTACCTCGTATTTATCTGAATTAAACTCCATCTGCCACTTCTCAGCCCATTTGTCCATCTCGTCCAGATCGTGTTGTAATCTGAGGGAACATTTTTCGCTGTCCACTACACTTCTATTTTTTGTGTCATATGCAAACTTACTAACTGTACCTCTAATGCTCGCATCCAAATCATTTTTTGTAAATGACAAAAAGTAAAGAACCCAGCACCGATCCTTGTGGCCCTCTACTAGTCAAAGTTCTGAAGTCTCAAAGGCAACCCTCCACCACCATATTCTGTCATCTACCTTTGAGCCAATTCTAACATAAACGTTTTGTCCTAATATCTCCTCTGTTTCTATGAAAAGAACCAGGCTTCTTCGTAAAGCGTTCCATCTCAGTGCTAAACCAGCCCGTTCTGAGCCCCCACCCCCCACCCCCCGGTTTACGATCCCGCTGATAAAAAAGCAAGGGCACAGTGTTCTTGACAAAGCGCAAAGCTTTTAGAAAATAGCTTCTCAACAAAATATTTCAGTTACCTATTTTTTTTTGCATCTTTGACAAATTCAGTTAGAAAACCATTGTTCCACTTATTGAAAATGTTGATTTAGGATGTAGTTGAGGACATGGTACTGATCATTGAGACCCTCCAATCAGAGATAACTATGAAATCTTGAAAATAATTCAGTCACCCCATAACCCTGAATTTCCCATGACAAATCCACCTACCCGGCACATCCCTACACACTATGAATGACTTACCATTGCCTAGCTATCTGATGTGCAAACCTTTGTATTGTACTTGGAAACCAGAGCACCCAGTGGACCATAGAGACACAGATAATATAGAAACTCCATCCAGAGAATCACACGAATCTGGAACCCGATGATATTAGGCAGCTATGTTAATCATTTAGCTAATATGCAACCACTCGTTAGTTACTGGTAAATTGATAAAGACTTATTTATCTCTAATTTTTCACTGTTACTGGCAGAGTAATCCGTTGTCCCAGTACTCTGATGTAACAGCTTTTAATGGCTAAACGTTACATTTACTGTTTAAGATGTGTGACATTTTAAAATATCTACTCCAATTGCTGAGTCTCTGGCTTGGAATTCTGAATGGTCTTTTTAGATTACATACAGTGTGGAAACAGGCCCTTCGGCCCTACAAGTCCACACCGACCCGCAGAAGCGCAACCCACCCATACCCATTCCCCTACATTTACCACTTACCTAACACTACGGGCGAATTCAGCATGGCCAATTCACCTAACCTGCACATTTTTGGTTTGTTGGAGGAAACTGGATCACGCGGAGGAAACCCACGCAGACACAGGGAGAACGTGCAAATTGAACGTTCAATTGTCTGGCGGTTCTCGGGCGCTGTGAGGCAGCATGCTAACCTCTGTGCCACCGTGCCGCCCACACGTTCAGGTTTGCAACACTTGATGCCTTGAATAGACTGTTTCAGTATAGTTGCCGTACTGAATGGTTTGGACATTTTAGAATTATCACTGAACAGCCGACATCCAACTTTATGATGGCAGGAAGGTTGCAGGTGTTGATGGCTCGCAGTGTCTTATGGGTGCCCAGTTTCGATTTGTTCGCTGCATTCGAATTATGTCCTACTTCCCACGAGGTAGTGTCACAAAACACAGTGGACGGTATCTTCAATAATAAGGTGGATACTTTACATTCGCCAGGATTGTGTGCTCGGTCTCTTGCAGATACTGTTGGGGTTGAATAAATCTGCGAAAAGAGGTTTGGTGAGAATGCTTCCCTCTTGTTGGTTCACTCATTACTTCCTGAAGTCTGTCGACTGTGTAATTGAGACTCCGACCTGCATTGGGCCTGTGGTGGGTTTGTCCATTCAATCTTGTCGATTGAAATTCAAGTCCAAAACGCAGAGACGGCTCTCTGGGCATGTCACTCTCAGTGCTCTCTCCGACATGGTTTCATCCTCGGGGAGAATTTATTCATGACTGGGGGGTCATATGGGTGGAAGTAGATATTTATCATCAAGCGACCTTCTTCACTGCTTTCGACCGCTCAAAATGAAATTTCTTGAGTTTTACAATCAATGTTGACGAATTCCAGGGTAATACATTTCTTGTCTGTATACCACAGTGCCGCCAACAATGATAGGTCTCTCCTGCAGGTGAGACAGTATATTCCCAGGTATGGTGATGGGGCTTCATGAAACATGACCGAACAAGTCTGATTTTGTGAGCATGACTGTGTCAGATTGTTATCTGAATAGTCAAAATACAGATTAATGGCAACAATGGAGCAGGGTATAATGGGTTAAAGAATGGAATGAAAGTCAATCAATTTGAATACGTCTTTTATTCTCGAGAACATTGAGGAATTGAATGCACACATTGAGGGAAAATGATATGATTTAAAGAAAGTGGCTGCAGGGTGACCGATATTGAAAAGTGAAAATACAGACCAGATTGGTTTTAATCAGTTTAGTTCTTTGAAAAATGTATTGCACCCATAAATTCGGAAATAAATGATCTGATAACAAATCATCAAGGAAACTTCACTCACCAATATTCCCCAAAATATTCTTTAGACAACATTCTCCGTAAGATTCTACAACCAACATTCTCCAGAAAATTGTGTGACTGACAATTTCCTGAACATTCTGTAACCACCATTCTGTGCAACATTCGATAATTGACCTTCATAAAAATATTCTGAAACCAAAGTTCTCAGGAGCACATTTTGTAACCCACATTCTATAAACTATACTGTAACAGACATTCCCCAAATAATTCTGCAACTAACTTTTCCTGGAACATTCCGAGAGTGGTATTCTCCAGAACATTGGGTAACCGACACTTCCCGGTATATTGTGAACAGAAATTCTGTGTAGCATTCTACACTTGACATTATTTTACATTGGCCCGGTATTAGTTAACTTCTCTAAAGATATAATATGGAGGGGTGGGACACCGTTCCAGGGAGAAGGAGACGCAGTTTCCAAGACTTCTCAGACAGTTAAAGGAATGAATATGTTTTCCCTGAGTTTGTATTTCTTCTCTACAAATGTCGACCAGAAGTTGGACTAAAAGACAGAAACTTCCACCTTACCGTTGTCTTCAGGGAACTGGAAGAAAATGCTTCAGAACGGTAACGTATTGTCCCTCCATATTAGCAACTGAAAATAAGTAACAGATATCTGCTCCCGAGTGATCCAGCGTGTGGGAATGATCAGGAAATCTACTGTCAATACTCGTGTTTGCCTGTGAGTTTGGCTAGGGAGTGTGCCCGGCGTTTTACATCACATTTTTTGTAGTAAATCAGATTTTTCCGATTGTAATTTTAGCATCAATTAATCTAATAACCTCTGAAGCCATGACGTGCTCAATCAAACTGGTAACTTCGAATCCAGATGATGCATAATTTTCTTTGCTTTCCTTCCACCCAGTGAATATAGTGACGATCTTCATCTTCTGTTACAAAGACTGTGGATTGTCTTCATGGGTCCGTCGTTATCTCGGGGCCATGGCAGTGGCGGATCTACTGGTCATTATCCTCGACCTGATATTGCGGCACATCCCAATTGTTTATTATGAGCATTTCAATTTCTTCTGGTATATCCCCGTTTGTAATGTCCACGCTATCCTGCTTTATGCAGCCACTGACTGTTCTGTCTGGTTCAGCGTCACTTTCACATTCGATCGATTTGTGGCAATTTGTTGCCAGAATCTGAAAAGTAAGTATTGCAATGCGAAAACGGCAACGGTGGTTCTTGGAACAGTGACTTTGCTGAGTTGTTTAAAGAACATTTTCTGGTATTTTATGTACACAGGTCAATATTGGCTGCAGAACACCCCCTGGTTTTGTGTAATAACAACTAGTGTTAAATATTCTCGTGTCTGGGTCGCAATTGATTTCTTACACAACATTATAACCCCGACACTCCCATTTCTCCTGATTTTGCTGCTCAACGTTTTCACCGTCAGACACATTTCAGTAACCAGCAGAGCCCGCAGGAGACTCCGGGCTCAGACAAATGGAGACGGTCAGTTTGATACAGAAATGCAAAATCGAAAAAAATCCATAATTTTACTGTTTGTGATATCGCTTAATTTTATCCTGTTATGGTCAGTAATAATGGTGTATACTCTGTGGAACCGGATGTTTTGGTTGGGTTACGACTCTGTGAATCTCGATAACTTTGCGCAGGAATTGGGCTTCATGATGCAACTGCTCAGTTGCTGCACAAACACGATGATTTATGCAGTGACACAGACATTATTTAGACAGGAGCTGAAGAGTGTACTGAAATATCCCTTTACACAAATGCAAAAATCATTTAGATTAAATCATTTCGCAAAAATTCCATAATATTCAATTTCAGTTCAAGCTCTGAGCAATCAAGATGTCAGATGCTTTGTGACTAAAATAACGGAATTGATGATTTGTCCGACCTAAGCCCACAGTGAATTATAAGAACATATATGAATATTTCTGTCAACTCAGAGGCCAGTGATTAAGTTCTGACTGTATCTGTAACTTCAATTCGTAATTAATAAAAATGCCCAATTGAGTGTGCCACGCAGCAGAGGGAACTATATTGCTTGTTTGTCGTTGCGTTGAAGACGCTGAGCTGGACAAACTCGGCCCCAGGTCTTGGTCCTCAGGCAAGAGTTGAGCTCAGGAAATGTGCTTTAATCATTGTGTGCTTTCTTTCAATTCTGGGTCAACCACGTCGACAGAGCTTTGGTAGAAGTTTTCTCTATCCCTGATTTTTCTCACTTCATATTCCCCTTTCATTATCACATTATCTCTCTCTCTCTATTATTTTTCTATCTGCCCATTTTTGTCACCTACTGATTATATGCGAGAGACAACATCGATCGGGCCAACCTGCTGTGTCTCTGAAGATATCATTTCAAGAAGGAAGCAACTGTGAGACCTGAGGATTTACAGGCAGTGATGCTTTCTTCAAGGAACATCTGCCTCTTGTGATGTGGGGGAACATAGGAGGAAGTGACAGAGAGAGAAACTGTTACTCTGGCTCATCAGTTTTTACTTCATTTATTCGATGAAACCTCCCTCCAGTGATAGGCACACGGGGCACACGTATATAGATATACATCAACACTTCAGTTGGATCACTTTGAACACAAGAGGTACCTACAGGGACAAGGGCGAGGGTTTAACCACTTTTGCAATAAATTCACCCCGAAACAACAGCGTTCCCACTGTCAGGGTTGCAGGCACAGTATACACTGAAATACATTAACACCAGTTTACCGAATTTTCAGAAGATTAATAAATCTGATTGATTTTCTGAATTTTAGTTTGCTCATTGAGCTGGAACGATGGTATCAGGTTTTTCATCACCAGAATAGGTAACGTCATCAGTGAGTCTGCAATGAAGCAGTAGTGTTACGCCCCACTTTCGATTCATGCGTTTAGGTTTCCATGGATTGCTGAATGTCATTTCCTGTGTTGGAGCTGAGGCTTCATGTTCTTTTTCTCAGACGTTTGTGGATGGCATCAAAATCTATGTGTTTGTTGATAGAGTTCCATTTGGAATGCAATGCTTCCAGGAATTCTCGTGAGTGTCTCTGTTTGACTTGCACAAGGATGAATTTGTTGACCCAGTCAAAGCGTTTTCCTTCCTCGTTTTTTATATAATGATAGTAGTGTTCGTGGGTCATGTCTTATCGTGCTGAGGTGGTATTCGTGGTATCCTGCCTGCGAGGTTTCTGCTTATTTGTCAATTATAGTGCTTTATTACAGATCTTGCAAGGTGTTTTTAAGTGCATTCCGCTTTGCTGTATAGGGTCTTTTCTGCTCAGTCGGTGGGTTTGTGGACAACAATGATGTCAAGTGCTCTCCGTAGTCTGGCAGTAGTTTCTGAGGTGTCTTTGATGCAGGGGAGAGTAGCGAGGGTTTCTGGGCGCTGTCTATCGACATATATACATTCCAACAGGGAGAGAGATTGAATTAAGTGGATACAAGAGAGAACTCTGTGAGTTATAGATCACAGGAGAGAGAAAGAGACAAAGAAAGTGAGAGAGGGAGAAGGAACAAAATACAGAAAGCGGGAAGGACTTTGAGGCAGAGACACAAAGGCAAAACACTGGGAGAAAAGAGATCAACAGGCAGTATTTTGCACATTTTTGGCCCCATTGTTGCAGGAAGGATGTACTGGCACTGGAGTGTGTTCAGATGAGATTCACGAGGTTGGTCGCAGAAATGAACAGCTTAACAAGGGTGGAATGTTTGATTACTCTGGGTTTATACTTGATTGATTGCAATTGAAGAGGGTCAAGATTAGTTTGGTTTGGAAGAAGCACAGCAGGCCAGACAGCATCAGAGGAGGATGAAAATCGACGTCTTGGGTCAAGACTCTTCATCGGGATTAAGGCAGGCATCCTCGGGGTGGAGACACAATTGGGAAGGGGGGGCTGGGAGGACGGCGGCTGAGAGCACAATAAATGGATGGAGGTGGCGTGAAGTTGATAGGTCAGAGAGGAGGATGGAGCCGATAGCTGAGAAAGAAGATTGACAGGTGGGGCAGGTTATGAGGACGGTCCTGACCTGGAAGGTGGGAACTGGGTTAAGGTGGGGTGGAGGAGGAGGATAAATTAGGAATCTGGTGATTTCCACATTGATGCAGTATGGTTGAAGCGTCCGAGTCAGAAGGCGTTTCTCCGCTTCTGGCGTCAGATGGTGAGGGAGTGGCGTTGGAGTAGGCACAAGACCAACAGGTCCTCGGCAGAGTGGGAGGGCGAGTTCTTCCTCCAGGCATCAGGCGGTTAGGGCTTGTTGATGGAAAAGATCCGGGCCCTGCATGGATACGTGGAGATGGATGGGGAGTCAGGTGCTGAGCAACGGACTGTGGGGTGTGTTGTTACGGGTGTCCAGGAGATATTCTGTGAAATAATCCCCCAGTTAGTAATCTGTCTCCCCGATATAGAGGAGAGCACATCGCTTGCAACGGATACCATAGACAATGAGGGGAATTAGGGGAAAAACGTGTAAATTTCTGTCAAATATACAAGAATTGTTTAGGTCCTTCGATGGAGGTGAAGGGGAGGTTTGGGCACAGGTTTTGGAATTCATGCGTTGGCAGTGGAAGGAGCAGGGAATGGAATGTGGGCTGGTGGGGGAAGTAGAAATGACAAAGGACTCGCAATGATCTTCCCAAAACGCTGATTGCAGTGGAGAAGGAAAGATATCACAAGTGGTCGGGTCTATTTGCTGATTGCGGAAGTGGTGTAGTATGATGCAATGTATCTGGAGTTTGGTAGGTTAGACGATGAGAACCGCGGGTGGTTCTGTCCTTGTTGCATTTTGGTGAATACAGTTCAAGGGCGGACATGTGGGACATGGAGGATGTCCTCTGCATGTCATAGTCGACCACGTGGGAGGAGAATTGTGTCCTTTGAAAAAGGAATCCGTTTGGGAATTTTATATCGTGGAATTGGTCATACTGGAATACTGCCTAACCAGCTGTGCTATATCTGCACCAACTATCAACTGTGAAGTTTCAACCTAACTGCAATAAAATTGAACTCAAATAGGGCAACATACTCTTGCGCAGATTTATCACACAAGGGAAAACCATATCTTCACACAGGAAACACGATATTTATGTGGGACTGAACTTAACCAATGAAGTTTGTGAGTTTGCTTTCAATGGTTTCTGAGAACAAGCATCAATCCGATTCACAGATAGACATGATGAAATTACTCTGATTTGTTATAGGAGTGTACGCTTGTTCATTGACCTCTGAATAAAAAAAGAGCAAGGGACATAGCAGCACCGTCCTACTTTCTCATCATAATTCAGCAGGATAAGTTGGGAATTATCAGATTTACGCAAAGTGTATTCAAGATGTTTAAATTCAGGGCAGTGTCAGTTATATTACACAGTGTTCATCTGTATGCAATTGTGTTTCTGTATGCATTTGTTTTTGAAGGTATGCACTTGTCTACGTTTATTTATCTTTGCTTGTGTGTGTCATTGCGTTTGTATGAAAATGAATCTGCCAGTGTGTAGGTTTTTGTTAGTTTAGCTTTGTGTGTCAGTATATCTGAATGCGTGTTATCTTGCCTCTATGAGTGTGTGCTAATGTTCTGCTTGTGTGTGTATGTTTCTATGCTTTGGGAATGTGTAGGTGTGTGTGTGCGTATGTGTGTCAAATTGTGTCTGTGTGTCTTCATGTGTGTCTGATGGTATGTCTAAGCATCAGTGTGTCTATCTCTGTCGGAATAAATCTGCATTTCTTTAATTGCGAGTGTATGAGCTAGTGTATATAATCTATGTATTAGTGTGTGATGTTTTGTCTCTGTGCATCTTTGTGCCTGCTTGGATTTCTGTCTCTGTATGTCTGTGTATGTCTACTTTTCTCGAAATTTCTCCTGGGCTTGCAGATGTGTGTGTGTGTGTGTGTGTGTGTGTGTGTGTGTGTGTGTGTGTGGGTCCGGTTGTGATAGCTGCTGCATATGCATGTTGTGAATGGAAGTTTGCGCGCTGAGCTGGAAGGTTAGTTTTCAGACGCTTCCTTACCATACTAGATAACATAAATAATGGGAGCTTGAAACTGTAGGCAGGAAGAGTTAGGATGAACAGAAATGGAGAAAGATGCAGAAAGAGAAAGACAAATAAAATGGTCCAGACCTGCAGGGTGCAGACAGAGACGGAGCAATCCAAGGAGACAGAACGGGAATACCATGCGGGATAAGCCGAAAGAGAGAGAAAAATATGAAAAAAAGCCCACGAGATGGATTCAAGAATGGATACATGAAACAGGGAGAAATCTAAATGCGAACAAGAAAAAAAAGGGCAGGGAGATAGCTGAGGGGAAATAAACCTAGGGACAGAGTCAGAGAATGACGGTGAGAGAGGCAGAGCAAGAGATATCCTGGGAGGGCAGAACAGTTAGATACATACCATCTAAAGCGAGTGGGAGAGAGACGGAGGTGGATGCTGAAGTAATAAAGTTCAGGTAACAACAGCACGATCCGACAGAACAGAGACAGAAAGAACGATGTTGGGAGAAATGAAAAGTACATTTCAGACATCGCGAAGACTGATTGATGGAACAGTTCCGGTAAAACCCTGGGACGAGACAGAGTTGAGGGAGGAATCTGAGATGTGGAGAGAGACTGAACGGGATGGGGAGGCGGTGTGAAGAATTTTGGGGTATCAGAGACTTATTGAAAGCTTTGGGAAGACAGACATCCACGAGTATTTAGGCAGAGAGAGATAGGGAGATAGTGAAATCTGTGGGATCACACTGCACATTAGGCCCTTCTCTTCCCTTCGTTTCCCCATCCACTAAGCAAATAGTACACCACCTTGTGGCAAAAATCCCAGAGAACTCCTCAGTCACACAATTCTTTGTCGATCTGTGTTTGGAATTGTGTGATTGAATGACAAGGAGACGGCATAGCTTATTAGAATTATCGAGGTCTCTCTCTGTCTGTCTAGAATTTTAACTCTTGCCAGAGGATTCCCCACGATAGAACGATTTGTTCTTTCTGTCTCTGCGTCATTCTGAGATTCAGCTTGCCAAACAAACATCCTCGGTGTTGTGAATGGAACGACTCAGGAAGATATAGAAATTGATTAAAATAAAAATAATACCAAAAGCACAACAAGATTCCCTCGCTCCTTACTTCCAATATCTGACTCATTTGCCCCTCAGCTACACCATAGCAAGACGATACTGCTGGGCTTGAACCTCCGTAATCCTAACCCTTTTTTGCCCAACACATCTAATGTAACTAAATCCAGAGAAATCGGGTGCAGGAGGTGTCTCAAACTGTCTCAGGATTGGGCCAGCGTTTCTGTTGCAGGAAAACAGAACTACACATACATAATGTCGAGGCCGTGATTCAGTTCCTCCTTGATAAATTCCAATGGCTGTGTGTCTTCCTCCCCCTCAGAACCCTTTATCCACACTTCCAGTATCTGCGTGTCTCCCTGTGACTGTGTCGAAGCTTCCATCTCTGAGAAATCCTCCGAGCGTGTGTTAGAGAGTGCGACAGAAATTGATCAAATCATACTCAAGAAGTTTGCATTCAAAAATAAAAACAATCAAACACGATGTCTTCACTGAAAAATTTCCAAAGTCTATCCGGTTTTTCAGCTTTTTTCCCTTGACTTGAACCTCAGACAACAGGAACACGTTTAATCTGGAACTGAACGCAAATGCTGCACTTGTTTGTCTTTGTTCTGAGAGAGTGTACATTAAGGTCGTGATGAGGCAGCCACTTCTCAGAGCCCGTGACTCTCCCTCCCTCTCTCTCTAACTCACTCTGCCTCACTCATTTCGTCTTCAATTTGCCACCTCCAACTGGTTCTCAGACACGCCGGGGGGTATAAAAAAAACAAAAACAAGCACAGCAAAGCCCTTTCCACGTCCCTCTCTCTTAAAACGCCCAGAAAACTCGTGCCGCTCCATCCAGTATTGACACTAATTCGATATGAAATAGAACAAATGAAAAAGAAAGCTATCTCACATGAACGGGCCCTTCAAACCCACAATTCTGCGCCGATCCTATTCTTCTATCGAAGCATGTCACTTAATTTCTGGTGATATGTATCCCATTGACACCTGCCCATTCATCTGCCTGGATGCACCCATCATAACAGACGCTATTGTGCGCGGCTCTACCAACTCCACTGGCAAGTCTTTCGAGGCACACTTCACCCTTTGTGAAAATAACTTCCCTCGCACATCTCCCTGAAACAGTTACCCTCTCAGCTTGACCTCGTGAGCCCTAGTAATTGAATCCCCACTCTCACACAAGGCTTCTTGGTATCTCGCCTGTTTATACCTCTCATGATTTGTCGGCCTCAATGATTTTTCTCCCTCCCGACCCCAACAACCTTCGTCTTACTGATCAAAATAATCCTTACCTCATCAACTTCTCTTCTTGGTTATTGCCTTCCATATCAGGAAACATCCTGTTGAATCTCCTCTGCACCCTCTCCAACGCATCCACTCCTTTTTCTAATGTGTTAACCAGAACTTTAAACAATACTCCAAATGTGTTTCAAACTAAATTAACTGAAACTTTCCAATGACCTTGTACTGAGTGTCCCATCTGATGAAGGAACGCATGCAGTTACTGGACCACTCGATCAACCTGCATTTATACCTTCAGTGTGCAATGGATTTCTCTGTACGTCAATGTTGCCCAGTGCCTTTTTCGTTTAGCACATAATTTCCTCAAGAATTACTTCTTCCAAAATGCACCATTCACATTTGTGTGTATTGAAATTCATCTGCCATTACTCTGCACAGTTCTCCAATCTATCTGTGTTCTTATACATTCTCTAACAGACCCCCAACCCCACCCCATCACTGACCGATGCTCCACCAATCTAAGTGTCATCTGCAAACTTGCGAATCACAATACTTACACCTTCCTCCAGATCTTTATGGATGTAAAACAAACGACAGTGGTTTTGGCACGGATTCTTGTGGAAGACCATCGGCCATAGGTCTTAATATTAAGAAACTCCCTTCCACTACTACTCTCCGTCTCCTATTGACTAGATAGTTCTCTATTCATCTCGTTTGTACAGTCTGGGCGCCAGGTGACTTCAATTTCTGCATTGGCGTCACATGGTGAGTTTGCCCAAACGCCTTACTGAAATCACGTACATGATATCTACAGAGAGCTCCTCAATAATCAACGTTATCACTTCCTCAAAGTATTCTATTAAATCAGCAAGACTTGACCTTCCATCCAAAAACTAATCTCTGATAAGACAATTTTCTCCCATATGGTAAATAGATCCTCTCAATAACTATCTTCCTCAGCACTGTTGTGAAGCTCACCCGTCTATATTGATGTGGCTTTTCCTTCCTACCCTTCTTAAACAAGAGGACAGACCAAGTAATTATCCAGTCCTCCATAACGCAGCAGAGGAAGTAGTGGAAGCTGATGCAATTGCAGCATTTGTAAGTGATCTGGGTGGAGATAAGAATAGGAAATCATTTCGAGATGCTGGTGTTGGACTGCGGTGGTCAAAGTTACAAAGCACACAACAGCAGGTTATTGTCCAACAGGTCGAGAGGAATATGGGACTCGTGCTGGCAAACGGGATCCGAGGTCACGTTGGACATATGCTCGATATGGACGAGTTGGAAAGAAAGGTCTGTGACTCAATGACTCTATGACTCCACAACCTCACCCGTGTTAAAGGATTCTCCAAATTTATCTGTTAAGGCACGAGCAATTTCTTCTGTCACTTCCCTCATTAACCCCGAATAGATCCTCTCCGACCTGTGGACTTGTGCACTTAATGCCTTTTAGAATACCCAACACTTCCTCCCTCCAAATACACACTTGACCTGGAATAATGAAACATCGATCCCTACCCTCGACGTCCGTACCGTCCCTCGCCTCTGTGAATACCGGTGCAAAGTCCTCATTAAGAATCTCACCCATTTTCTCAAAATCAACGCATAACTTTCCTCCATTGTCCTTCAGTGGGCCATATCTTTAACTGGATACCCTCCTGCTCTATATTAACGAATAAAGGGCTTTTAGATTTGCCTTAACACTGTTTGAAATGCATATCTCATAATAACGTTCAACATTCTTCATCGCCTCATTTCAGATTGATCTTACTTTCCCGATATTCTTCCAAAGCCTCATCTGTCACCGAGACCATACGTATGCTTCCCTTTTTCCTCTTTGCTAGATTCACAGCTCAACTGTTATCCATGGTTCTCTCATCTTGTCATATCCATCCCTCAGTTTCACACGGCACCTCTGTCCTGCACACGCACCAAACTCTTGCACATATGAAATGTAGATTTAAACACAAACAGCTACTTCCAATCCACATTCTCCAGTGTCTGTTGAATTTTGCTATTGTTGGTCTGCCCCAAATTTAACAGTCTTACTTTTGGACTACTCTCGTCTTTGGCCATGAGTTGTCTAAAACTGAGGAAATTGTAATCCTCTACTGGTACTTCAACAAGCTGGTCGTGCTAATTCGCCAACACAAGCTCCAGTATGACCCGTTCCGGAAACGGGCAATTTTAAGCTTGTTCTGTAAAACGCATCTGGATTCTCCTTACAACTTCTGCTTCATTCAAAACTCTAACAGTCAGTAAATGCCAGCCCATTAAAACCTCCAGTCACCAGCACCCTATTGTCCCTACATCTTTCAATAATCTGTCGACATATACTTGTATCTCAATCTCGCGTTCACTATTGGGAAGCCTCTAGTACAGCACCACATCGTTACTGCACCCTTCCTGTTTCTGAAACTGCTCATATTGCTACACTGGTCGAGTAATCCATCGTGTCCTCCTTCAGCAGAGCTGTGATATTTCTCTGACCTCATGAAACTCCTCCACTCGTTTTACCTCCCTCCCTATTGCTGCTGAACAATCCACATTCTGGTATATTTAGTTGCCAATATTACATCCAAATCTAACCCCTGGCCTATTCATTACCAAGTATCAAATCCAATGTAGCCTGTGACTGTTCGTAAGAGGCAGTCTGGCAGCAGGTTTTGGACCTGTGTTTAGGATGAGACAGGAATTCATCAAAGTTGATCGGGACAAATAGTTTTTCAGCTCATCTCCCTCTGTTTCCCTCGCTCGCAGGAGATTATTATCATTTGGCGCAGGAATTCACCGATGATATCTTTGGTTACTTCAAATCTTCTGAACACTGTGCAAGTGAGTAAAATAGTGCACAAGGATGAGGCTCCAATGAGAGAGCCAAGACAACTTGCATTGTCAGAGCGCCAGAACTGACGGAACGGTGCTATCCCTTTCCAAGACAAAAAGAGCAGCGCTTTTGGAGGATCAGTGCTGTGGGAGCTGACGCTGTCTGAGCATCAGTGCTGAGGATGCAGATACTCTCTGATGGTTAGTGCTGAAGGACCGATTACTGTAACTGGATCAATGCTGAGGGAGCGGGCACTGTCAGAGGGTTAGTGTTGCGGGAGCAGGTACTGTTGGAGTGTCAGTACTGAGCGAGAGGGTACTGTCAAAGGGTCAGTGCTGAGTAAGTACCATCGTCGCCCTTTCAGTGTGAGGGGTGTGAGTGTTGTCGGAGTGACAGTGCTGAGGGATTGTATATGAAATATTTCATGTTAATATTTCCAGAAAAAAACATCAAATATCAGCTTGATATGCAAACTGTCGATCAAATCATTCAATGGCAAGTCTGAACATAAATACATTATCTAAAACCTCTCTCATGTTTGAGGACACACGCATCCTGCCTGTCTTTGTCACACATCCGCTAACTGTCTGCTCACATACATCATTCCTTTTTTTGTCTCACACAACCTCACCATGTTTTTCACCCACATTCTCCCACTCTCCGTCTCACACACTCTCCATGGCTTCGTCAAACACACCTCCATTGCATGGAACAAACTCGAAGTCTGCCAGTACTGGAGTAGACTTCAGTTTATCCATTCCCAGGGATATGATTGGGTAAAAATGGTTAGAAGTTGAAGCTATCCACTTTACACTGACACAGCCCCAATCCCAGCTCTTTGTCTGAACTGAGGGCAGATCGCAGCGAGACATGACAGAGAGAGAGAGTGTGTGAGAGAGAGTCATAGAAATTGAAAGCACAGAATCAGATGCTTCAGTCCAACCTGTCCACGCTGACAATATATCATTCATAACTCTCATCTCATCTGTCAGCATTTGACATATAACTCTCTCAACCCTTCCTACTCATTTACGAATCTTGATGCATGATAAACTTTGTACTTCTACCAACCTCTACCTCTCCCTCTGGCAACTTATTCTATACTTGCACCACTCTCTATGAATAATGCTGTGTGTGTGGGAAAGGATATTCTAAGGCGTTCAGGCTGCTGAGGCACCTGTGGGTTCACATCGGGGAGAAGCCATTCATTCATTCCTCGTGTTGGAAGTGATTCAAACAATCATCCGTCCCGATGAGATATCTTGGCAGCCGCGCAGATGATAAATGTTTTCGTATCAGTGACTACATCTGTTAATTTTATCCAATGATTAGTAAACGTATTAGTGAGTGGAGAATATATAACGAGACATGAACTGACAGAGTCAGGAGGGACAGATATGAAATGCTTCAATCCTTCGTTAAATCTATACGATGTAAAGATTGATTTCCGTTTCTTCCTTTACCATGAAAGCCTTTTTTCTTTAATACAGGAGGATAAATTAGAAACTTTCCAAAGCGGCAAAGTAATGCACGATACTCAGTTAATTTTCATCTGTTACCGTTAGCTTTGGCAGGCTTAATAAATTACATTAAAAATTCCTCAATTACAGTGACCATCAAGTGTACACTGAAGATTATTGGATAGGGCATCGTGGACGTCGGTGTCCAGTGAACGTCCTTAGTGATTTGTTAGGGGGGCTCTGCTCTTTGCAAGTTTTATAAATGATTTAGATGAGGTAGAAGAGAGGTGACGTAGTAATTTTGCCGATGACATGAAGGTTGGTGGAATTGTCGATAGCGTATTCGGCTGTTGCGTATTGCAATGGAACATTGCGAGGTTGCAGATCTGGGCTGATATGTGGCAGATGGAGTTAAACCCGAACAAGTGTGAAGTCGTTCACTTTGGAAGAGCGAATTTCAATGCAGAATACAGGGTTAAAGGATTCCTGAAAGTGAGGGGAAGCAGAGGAATCTTGGGTCATATTGGCTGTGTTTAGGACAAGTGTCAATCCCAATAACCAAGCAAGTTAAAATCTACCAAGGAGCTTCCAGGTTTACAAATAACGTTTTGAAACAGTTATTCAGAGTGACAATCAAAATGAAATATCTCGTTTCTGATGCACTTCAGGAGAACCTTCGAATATAGTATCCACCTAGGTTACAGTTAAAGTCGAGAAAGTTGAGATGATTTGAACAAGTTGATTTGCTTCTTTGAAGATATTTCGATTGCTTGGCAATAAATTGTGTTTTTGGAAGTTACACTTGATAATCTCTTCACGGCCAATCAGAGCAGGACCACGTAGACAGATGTTGTGGCAGACATTCATTTTAATAAATGCACCTGGAATTTCGTTTATACCACGATGTTTAGCTTTCGACAAAGGTGCTGACGTGATGTGTTTTATGTGAAATAAACAACGTGTGAATTCACTGTGAGTCTGCACTGGAGTGGGTCCGAAATACATGTTACTCTTGGAGGAACAGCCGGACATGAAACAATTTATATGTCCTGGAGAATCGGGCTGCATTTTGACCATCATCGATACAGTGACACTCTCTCCCTGAGGGAACTACTTTTAACCAGTCAGGAGAGAATTCATTCTCACAGGGAATGGGGAGGAATGCAGCGAGGATCATCAGGAAGACTCTGCACACTTTGAGTGGGATGATTAAGAACTGTCCACAATTCGGACACAAGTGAATAAAAAGGGTGGAAAACTTTACACCAATGTTTGATCTGTTGCTTGAAACTCATGCATCTGTGTATGATTATTTTATAAAATCACAGCACCCCTCAGGAGAAGGACGGTCGAGTCGATCTGACCACAGCAGTTAAAGATGGGGATTCTTCAACTCAACTGATCTAAAGTTACTAAAAGTGTTCTTTTCTCTTTCTTGCACAATGAAGTCTTGTCGGAATCAGAAGTAACGTGGGAAAGTGCATCTAATTTCTGCTAATGCCCAGTTGATCCGTCATCACCCTGAGAATGAACGTACAGAATCGAGAAAACAGTAACACATTGAAAATGTCAGAATTAAAACAGTGTATGAAAAGCAGCATCTGCAATCAAGAACAAGATCAGATCTCAAGCCTGAGATTTGTGGGCGGACAGAGGGTCCAATACACAAATAGAATGAAGCTGACACTCAACACACAGCTTCATTTACGTAGGAAAAAAAGAGAAGAGCAGATCCTGGAGATTAGTCAGGAGTGTGTTGCTCGAAATGGATAGCAGTTCAGGCATCTTCGGAGGAGCAGCAAAATCGACATTTCAGCAAATGCCCTTCATTTGTGTTGGGGGTTTGAGCCTCGGGGTTGGGGAGATTAAATGGCAGGTGCGTAGGGCTTGGAAAGGCAGCTGAGAGTGAAAAAGGTGGCTGGAAGTGGGGGATGGTGATAGGTCAGAAGGAAGAGTTGGCGGATAAGTGGGAAGCAGGATGGACAGGTATGACAAGCCATGAGTGCAGTGCTGAGATGAATGTTTGGAACGGGAATTAGGTGGGGGGAGCGGACATGTGGAAACTGGTGAAATCCACATTGATGCCATGAGGCTAGTGGTTCCCGTGGCTGAAGATTAGATTTGATTTCTACAGAGTCGGGTGGGAAGGGAGTGGCGATGGACGAGGCCCAGGACCGGCATGTCCTCGGTGGAGTGGGAGGGTAATTGAAGTTTTTGGCAATGAGGCGGTCGGTGCAGGTGTCCTGCAGGTGTTCACTTAAGCGCTCTTCGAGTCAGCATCCTGTCTTCGAACTGTCGAGGAGACTGCATCGGGAGCAATGGATACAGGAACTGACATGTATGGAAATAGAAGTAAAAGTCTGATGGATTTGAAAGGTTGCTTTGTGGCTTTGGACCCTGGTTGGTGGGATGTGTGGGCCCAGGTTTTGCAATTCCTGCGGTGGCAAAGGAAGCGGCTAGGATGGTTGGGTAGATTGATGTGGGAGTGGTCCTGACGAGAGAGTAGCGGAAGGAGTGAACTTCCTTTCAAACGGTTAAGAGTGAGGAGACTAATATATCTCTGGTGTTGGGTTCTGTTTGTCGGTGGCAGAAATGGCGAATGCTGAACGTTGACTGCAAATGTTAGCTGGGGTGGAGGGTGATAACCAGAGAGGCTCTGCCCGTTTTGGGGTTAGAGGGGTGTGCTTCGAGCGAGAAAGTGCATGAAGTGGATGAGATGCATGGAAGGGCTTCATCAACCACGTGGGAGCGGAAATTGCGGTCTTTGGAAAGTCGGCCATCTGGTGTGATCTGTGGTGAACGAGTCATTCAGTCATAGAGATGTCCAGCAAGGGAAGCTAGCTCTTCGCTCCAAGCCGTCGAGGCCGACCAGATATCCCAACCCAATGTAGTCCCACCTGCCAGCAACCAGCCCATATCCCTCCTCACCCTTCCTGTTCAAGTGCATTTCACATGTTGCAATTGTACCAGCCTCCATCACTTGTCCTGGCAGGTCATTCCATGCACGGACAACCCTCTGCGTGAAAACGTTGTCTCTTAGAACTCACTTATATCATTCACCTCTCACCCTAAAACGATGACCTCTAATTGTGGACTCACACACACACACCCGGGAAAAATATTTTGGATATTTTTCCTATCCATGTCCCTCATAACTTTATAATACTCCATAAGGTCACCGCCCAGCCTCCGACGCTCGATGTAAAACATCCCCAGGCTGTTCAGCCTCTCCCGAATGCTCAAATCGTCAAACGGTGGAAACGTTCTTGTAAATCTTTTCTGGACCTTTTCAAGCTTCACAACATCTTTCCGATACGTAGGAGACCAGAATTGCATGCAGTATTCCGAAAGCGGCCTAAACAAGGTCCTGGACAGCCAGTAAATGGACGCGATATTCTGAACAATAAAGCAAAGCATGCCAAACTCCTTCTTCACTATCCAATCTACCAGCGACTCCACTTGCAAGGAGCTATGAACCTGCACTCCATGGTCTCTTTGATCAGCAACACTCCCTATGACCTGACCATTAAATGGAAAAGTCCTGCTGAGCTTTGCTTTCCCAAAATGCAGCACCGCGCATTTATCTGAATTAATCTCTGACTGCCACTTCTCAGCCCATTGGCCCAACTGATCAAGATCCTGTTGTAATCTGTGGTTACCTTCTTTGCTGTCCACTGCGCCTCCAATTTTGGTGTCATCTGCAAACTTATTGACTATGCCTCTTATGCTCACATCCAAATCATTTATGTAACCGACGAAAAGTAGAGAGCCCAGCACTGATTCTTTTGGCACTCCGCTGTTCACAGGCTTCCAGTTAGAAAAGCAACCCGACACCAACACTCCCTGCCTTCTACCATTCAAACAGTTTTGTATCCAAATGGCTGGTTCTCCCTGATTTCCTTCAGGTCCAACCTTGCCAATCAGTCTCACATGGGAAAACTTGTCAAACGCCTGACTGAAGTCCATATAGATGACATCTACCGCTGTGCCTTAAATGAATCCTCTTAGTTTCTGTAATGGAAAATTATCCATTTTCTGTGAAATTTGAAAGATTTCTAACATTTAATGCTGTGCTGAGCTTTGTAAACAATACTTTGGTGAGGTTTGCAGCCAGTTTGTCTCTGTTTCAGATTTATAAACATTCAACTCCACCTTGCAAAAGTCGGACACAGTGAAAGCATAAGAACTGTTATGTCCAAGACCATGTCCAAGAATAACAACTTGAGTTTTCCCAGATTTTGCCCTTGAGTGTGTGATAAGGATCAGTATAAGGCAAGTATCTGAACAATGCTCAGATAACCCTTACATTGAGGCGTCGAGATGAATGTATTGGGTTGAATTTTGCAGAATGGACATAAAGTACCTTTCTTTCCACTTGCTAATAGTTGAGTCAAGTCAATTTAATTTCCACGACAGTAAACTTGGGGTCTCATCCCGCTACAATGCGACAGTGTCTCTTCATATCGAGCACTGAATTGGCCCTTATGCGTGAGAGGACAGAGAATGTGTCGATCACCCAAGCGCCGGCATTCGAATTGAAGAGAGTCGGGGTAAAAGTCGTGGCTTAACCAATCCTACATGGTGTCTCATTCTAAGAAATAAATACAACAGGAACAGGGTTCAGTGAACTCTCGCGATGTCCTAATGCAAAACCCAAGGAAAGGGGATAGCCGTCTCTCGAGTGTTTATGAGACAGCACTTTTAAATGTGGTCATAGACTTGGAGCCACAACTGGCTGAGTTGGACTCACCAAAGGCGTACTGGAAACGTGGTTTCTTGGTTTCGAAAACCAAGACATTGAGGTGGACTTTTCCGATACGAGAGGGGACCTCCAGAGGTAAGAAAGCAAGTCAAAGGGAAAAGATATTTAGTCACTCCCCAGATAAAAGAAAAATACAGATGGGTGACAGTTAGGGGACAGAAAAGGAACCAGCAGGTAGTGCAGGGATCCCCGGTGGCCATTCCCCTCTCCAATAAGTATACCGTTTTGGGTACTGTTGGGGAGGATGACTTACCAGGGGAAAGCAGTGGGACACCTGCTGCTCAGAAGGGAAGGGGAAGAGGAGCAGAGCAGTAGTCATTGGTGACTCGATAGTTAGGGGGATAGATAGGAGGTTCTGTGGGGACGCGAAAGACTTCCGGTTGGTGGGTTGACTCCGGGGTGGCAGGGTCTGTGATGTCTCTGACCATGTTTCTGGGTTCCTTCGGGAGGAGGGAGAGCAGAGACAAGTCGTGGTCCACATTGGCACCAACGACATAGGTCGGAAGAGTGATGGGGACTTGAGATAGAAATTCAGCGAGCTAGGAAGGAAGCTTAGAGCTAGGACAAACAGAGTTGTTTTCTCTGGTTTGCTGCCCGTGCCATGTGCTAGTGCGGTGAGAAATAGAGAGAGAAACGAGTTGAACACGTGGCTACAGGGATGGTGCAGGAGGGAGGGTTTCGGGTTTTTGGATAATTGGAGCTCTTTCTGAGGTAGGTGGGACCTCTACAAGCAGGATGGTCTTCATCTAAACCAGAGGTGCACCAATATCCTGGGTGGGAAATTCGCAAAAGCTATTAAGGTGGATTTAAACTAATACAGTAGGCGGATGGGAAACCAAATAGTCGGACAGGTACAGAAGAGGATGGGAGTAGGGAGTTTCAAAATTAAGGATCTGACACTGCCAAGCGAGAACCTGGTTTGAAGTGTGTTTAGTTCAACGCTAGGAGCATCCGAAATAAAGTGGGTGAACTGGCAGCGTTTTTTTCGTCCCTGGGACTTGGACGTTGTGGCCATTATGGAGACATGGATTTAGCAGGGACAGGAATGGTTGTTGCAGGTTCCGGCATTCAGATTATTCAGTAAGAACAGAAAAGATGGTAAAACAGGGGGAGGTGTGACTTTTTGATCAGGGACAATATTACAGTCGTAGAAAAGATGTATGGGGACTCGTAACCTGAGATGGTATGGGCTGAGGTTAGAAACAGGAAAGGAGAAATTACCATGCTGGGAGTTTTCTATAGGCCTCCAAGTAGTCCCAGAGATGTAGACGAAAGGTTAGCAAAGATGATTCTCGATAGGAGTGAAAGAGGCAGGGTAGTTGTCATGGGGGACCTCAACAATCCAAATATTGACTGGGATCACTGCAGTGCGAGTACTATAGCTGGGACAGTTTTTTGTCCAGTGTGTGTAGGAGGGCTTCCTGACATAGTATGTAGACAGGCCTACAAGGATCGCAGCCATTTTAGATTTAGTACTGGGCAACGAGCCTGGCCAGGTGTTAGATTTGGAAGTAGGTGATCACAATTCTCTCAGGTTTACTTCAGTGATGTAAAGGGATAGGTGTACTCCACCAAGCAAGAGTTACAGCTGGGTTAAGGGAAATTACAATGCAATTAGGAAAGATTTCGGAAGCATGGAATGCGGAAGGAAACTGCAGGGGATGAGCACATTAAAAATATGGAGCTTATTAAGGAAAAGCTCCTGTGTGTCCGAGATAAGTATACACCTGGCAGGCAGAGAGGAAGATACAGAGCACGTGAGCAGTGGTTTACTCAGGATTTGGAATCTTTGGTCAAGAAGAAGAAGAAGGCTTATGCAAGGACAAAATGTGAAAACTCAGGATGCTTGAGGATTACAAGCAAGCCAGGAAGGACCTAAAAAAGAGAGCTCAGTAGAGCCAGGAGGAGATATTAGAAGTAATTGGCATATAGGGTCACGGTTAACCCTAAGGCTTTCCATACCTATGTCAGGAATAAAACAATGACGAGAGTTAAATTCGGGCCAATCAAGGATAATAGTGTGAAGTTGTGTGTGGAGTCAGAGGAGATAGGGTAAGCACTAAATAAATATTTTTCGACAGTGTTCACGATAGAAAATGGAAATGTTTGCGAGGAAGATACAGACATATTTGCATCAGGTCTGGAAGAGATTGAGGTTCACAAGGAAGACGTCTTAGAAATAATGCAGTTTGTGAAAACAAACAAGTCCCTGGGCTGGATGGTATCTATCCAAAGATCCTCTGGGAATCAAGGGAAAAGATTGCCGAGCCTTTGGTATTGATCTTCAAATTATCATTGTCTACAGGAACAGTTCCTGAGGACTGGAGGATAGCAAATGTGGTTCCCTTGTTCAAAAAGGGTAGTGGAGACAACCCTGGTCATGACAGACCAGTGAGTCTGACTTCAGTTGTTGGTAATGTGTTGGAAAAGGTTATAAGAGATAGGATTTATAACTATCTAGAAAAGAATAATCTGATCAGGGACAGTCAGCACGGCTTTGTGAAGGGTAGGTCGTGCCCGACGAATCTTATTGAGTTTTTTTGACAAAGTGACCAAACAGGTAGATAAGAGCAAATCGGTTGATGTGGTGTGTATGGATTTCAGCAAGGCGTTCGATAGGTTCCCCACAGTAGGCTATTATACAAAATGCAGAGGAATAGGATTGTTGGAGACATAGTAGTCTGGATCAGTAATTGGCTTGCTGCAAGAAAACAGAGGGTTGTAGTTGATGATACATGTTTATCTTGGTGTCCAGTTATGAGCGGCGTACCACAAGGGTCGGTGTTGGGTCCACTGCTGTTCGTCATTTTTATAAATGACCTGAATTCGGACTTAGATGGGTGGGTTAGTAAGTTTGCGGACGAGGCTAAGGTCGGTGGTGTTGTTTACAGTGACGAAGGATGTTGTAGGTTGCAGAGAGACATAGATAGGATGCAGAGCTGAGCTCAGAGGAGGCAAATGGAGTTTAATGTGGACAAGTGTGAGGTGATACACTTTGGACGGAGTATTCGGATTGCTAATAGTAGGATTCTTGGGAGTGCAGATGAGCAGAGAGATTTCGTTTTCCATGTACACAGATCCCTGCAAGTTGCCACCCAGATTGACAGGGTTGTTAAGAAGGCATACAGTGTTTTGGCCTTTATTAATAGAGGGATTGAGTTCCGCAATCAGGAGGTTATGCTGCATACGTACAAAGCTATGGTCCGGCCTACACTTGGAGTATTGTGTACAGTTCTGGTCACCGCATTATAAGAAGGATGTCGAAGCTTTGGAAAGGGTGCAGAGGAGATTTAATAGGATGTTGCCTGATATGGAAGGAAAGGCTGCGGGTCTTAAGGCTGTTCTCGTTGGAAAGAAGAAGGTTGAGAGGTGACTTAATAGAGACATCAGAGGGTTAGATCGGGTGGGCAGGGAGAGCCTTCTTCCAAGTATGTGAACGTCAAACATGAGGGGACGCAACTTTAAAGTGAGGGAAGAGTGGTTTAAGACAGATGTCAGAGGTAGATTCTTTACTCAGAGAGTTGTAAGTGTATGGAATGCTTTGACTGCAACGGTAGTAGATTCGCCAAGTTTAAGTTCACTTAAGTCGTCATTGGACAGGCATATAGACGTACGTGGAATAGTGTAACGGGGATGGGTTTCAGATAAGTATGACAGGGCAACGCAACATCGAGGGACGAAGGGCCTGTACTGCGCTGTAATGTTCTATGTTCTATTACGGTACCGCATGAGAGAGAGAGAGAGAGAGAGAGAGAGAGAGTTGAACACTTTGGCAGTTACACTAAAAATGGGCTCCCGCAAGAGCAAACAAAAGGAGAGTCCACACAGTACTTGAAATGGCCAACCAAAAATACAATACATGCTAAATAATTACGGCCCAGAGTCGATAAAGCCGTTAGAATTGTGGATCAAGGAGTGTGGTTTACCAGAGGGAGGAAGTATTAATAGAACACAGCTAGAAACACAGTGGGTTTCCTGCGGGTGCTCCGGTTTCCTCCCACAGTCCAAAGATGTGCAGGCCAGGTGAATTGGCCATGCTAAATTGCCCATAGTGTTAGGTAAGGGGTAAATGTAGATGTAGGGGTATGGGTGTGTTACGCTTCGGCGGGGCGGTGTGGACTTGTTGGGCCGAAGGGCCTGTTTCTACACTGTAAGTAATCTAAAAAAAAAATATTGGGGTCGATGTTGGAGAGAGAGAGAAGTATAAAATGAAGGGAAAAATAGAACCTGTCACTTGGAGTGCTTATAACATGTGTAAGGCTGAGGCTGACATCAGAGAAAGGAAATATCAAGCAAGTGATAGATCAAATACACGTACAAAAACCAGCATACATGTAAAACACACAAAGGACACTGTACAGTGTCTTAAGTATGTTTCTGATTCCGTCCTTGATGACTGCGCTCCTAGACCAACTGACCCCTGAGAGATACACCTGGCGAACGTTCCACGTCAACGGCCGCCACCTCAGGGTCTGCTGAATCAACCATCTCACACTGTACCCACAACCAATTAAAGCAAGAAGCCGAAAAGAAGGAGGTGATCGCGAACAGGGCCTGTTCCTCCGACGGATGATGAGTCAGACCGTGAGGGTACTGGCGTATGTCCATCCAACCAGGTAGTTTTGTTTCAGCCCCAATGGTTGAAGTTGCAGGTCAAGAAGGGTGTCAAGGGTTGGTCCACCGGCCATGGACTGTGAAGGATCTCGAAAGTGCCTATGGTTATTTGCCTGACTCACGCGAGATTGGAGGTAATCAGTTCGCCAAAGAAGTGACAAAGTTCTGCCCTGAGTTCCATCCCACGTCACATGAGAAGAGACGTCTCCTGGGATGAAAACTCGGTGCCGATGGCACGAAAATCAAGTATAACTGGCCAGCTGGAAATGTCCATGCCAGAGAAGCCAACTCACAAGCGGATCAGAACGGAGACTTTAATGCTTAGGTTGCCGCACTGACAACCGCCTGTAGGGAGGCATTACCAGTGTGAATGGACATGACCAAAATAGCAATGTGTCAATAACGGAATGGTGAGACAGTGTCCCAGTAACTTACGCACCTCACTGAAGCCCATAATGCCCATAGTGGACTGAGACCACCCGACGATGTAACAGCTGCAGAAATCACGCCGTAAGAGGCCAACTTCAGGAACAGCTTCATCAATGGAATGAAGGACAAAAGAACGAAAGAAGGTAAAAGACACATATACTACCTGGGACACGGGAAAGCTGAATTTGATAGAACAACATGCAATACACGCTGAAAAATTGCTTATTCAAGACAAGGATCAGCGGAAACTAAAGATGCAACAGCAAGCACATAAATCTCAGCTTACTATGATGCAAATTTTCACCCAGCCGTTGGAGGGAGGTACTGCAGGAAGAGAGAGAGGCAGGGTGAAGGTCGCTGAAGATGAAGTGGAAGAGTTTGTTGAAGAGGCGCGGGCAGAGATAGATCTGGCGGGTCCTTTGTTTGCAGACCAATGGATCACTGGTCGTGACAATATCCACACAGAAACCTTCAATCGGCCCTGGAGGCTGGACAGCAAGGTGACTGACAGGGAAAGGCTGAGATGAAGCTGGGCAGCCCACAAGGTACAGGTAAGCCCCTTTCACTTATGCTTGGCAACGAGGATTCGCTTATACTAATCTCTTCTCCTAATCTGTCTGGCACTGAGACATGTCCAACCTCTATGTTGAGCGCTGAGATTGCGAAAGGTGGACAGTCTATTCATAATCACGTTAATGCATCTAAGTCGATGTGTACCTCTATGTTATATGTGGAATATACATCAGTTGCCTTTTTGGTAGGTACAGGGGCAACTTACTCAGCACTTAACTTTAGCCAGTTTATAAAATATACGTAAATAAAGATGAATGAAATGTTTCCTGAACAGAATTCGTGCATCAGGAGTCGAGGTGCAGGAGAGATGTTCCGCACCCCTACTGTGAAAAACTCGTAATGGGGAAACATTCCAATTCTCCTTCTTGTTTGCGGAATTTTGTCCTTTAAACATGATGGGTCGGGATCTCATAGGGAGACTGGGGTTTGACTTTCACTGTATTCCGACGAGCTTGCAGGTAATGCAACGGGAAATTATGACCCACGACCCCTGATGTGTATGTATATATATATGACTGGCGAATAGGCCAAGGGGGTGATATGTTCAGTGAGCGATTCACTCACACTGGAAGGAAGCAACCATATTAATCCTATTAACGCCGATTTTCTTGCTGGACATACGCTGTTCTGCACAGCACACATTCAACGTGACGTCCAAGATGAACTATATGAGAAGGATTTGTTCAGGAGAATGGTTAAATCAGATCAGTTGTTGTTGTGCGATTTTTATTGGATTGATCGCAGATGTGCAGCCAGTGTGAACTTTTCTACGGTATCTGTAACAGCAAGCAGACCCTATATTTTTGATGTGACGTCTCCGCTCCTCATATGTCACTGGCGAAGGCGTCTGGTGGCAGGTGGCAGGATTTGGGACCATGGCTACTAACGGCACAAAAAACGAAAGCTTGTTTCTTCAGGGACGATGTGGGTGCCTGATTCAATGCAGATGTGCGGACATTTAAGAAGAAACAAAATTGGCTAACCCAGGCAGATCAGCCAGTCCTGGTGACGTCCACCAACCCTGAAAAGCATAGGGGGATAGCCTGGCGTTACCCGAAGATAGAAGTCTCAGACCCAAGGTTAAAAATGGAGCCGACCGAGCGGAATACCCCCTAAAACCCGTAGCCATAGATGGAATTACTCCATTATTTGAATCCCTCCTAAAGGCGAGAGTGATAGTCCCCTCTGAAAAATCACCAGTGAGAACCCCCATTTTTCCAGTCAAAAAGGCAAACATTCCCAGTGAACCGGAGAATGGAGGCTTATTCAACACCTGCAGTCAGTCAATAGCGCTGTTGTCCCGCACTCCCGAAATGTTCCCAACCCCTACACTGTATTGGCTCAAATTCCACCGGACCATAAATAGTTCTCTGTTGTGGGTTTAGCAAATACCTTCTTTAGTGTACCTGTGCACCCAGATAGTCAATTCTGGTTCGCTTTTTCATTAAAAGGGAAGTCATATACCTTGACACAGCTTTGTCAAGGTTACTCTGTGTCCCCCACCTTATATAATGAGGCACTGCGCAGGAGTCTGGAGACTCTTGCTCTAACTCAGTGTCAGTGCTTTTGCAGTATGTCGATGATTGCTTGACAGCGGCTCCATCAAAGGAACAATGTGAGAAGGATACCCTTGCGTTGATCTGCCATATAGCATGGCAAGTGCACAAAACCAGTTTCGCAAAGCTACAATTTGTGCAACAACAGGTGAAGTTCTTAGGTCAATTAATATTAGAACAAGGCACGCCATTGGTCAAGACAGAGTTCCAGCAATCCAGAAAAGTCCAAAGCCTCACACTTAGAAACAGTTACTAACCGGTTTGGGCATGTGCTCCTACTGTAGAACGTTTATCCCACATTACACAAACCTTGAGGTGCCCCTAAGTGTTATAGCCCATGTCTAGGGATTGCAGAACCAGATTCCATTGCTGTGGACCCCAGAGGCGGACACTGCCTTTGTTGAATTAAAAAGGGCGCTCAAAACTACACCTATGCTGAGAATTCCGAATTCAAACAAGCCTTTTGTACAAACGGTGGATAGGAAGTGTCGCTGCATGACATCTGTGCTGTTGCAGAATCATGGGGGAAGGTTGAGGCCGGTAGCTTATTTTTCAGTTAAACGAGAGCCTGTAGTGGCAGGATTGCCTAAACGCCTGCGTGCCGTGGCTGCAGCTAAAAAAGCTGTTGTAGCATCCAGGGATATAGCTGATTAGGATGAATTAACCCTTCTGGTCCCATATGCATTATCCTTGCTGCTTTCTGAACAAAGGACCGCACACATGGCAGCACACATTAGCTCAGATGTACTCCTGTGCTCTTGGAGATGCCGAACATTACAATGAAGCGATGTAACGTCCTTAACACTGCAAGCCGTCTCCCCACAGAAGGAGACGGGGACGCACATGATTGTATCGCTGTAACTAATGAAATTTACAGCTCCAGACTAGATTTGTAGAATTTACCACATCAGAATCCAGATATGGATTTTTTTTTGCGGACGGGTCAGTATTCAGGACCAAGGAGGCGGCCCAGAATTGAGTTGGGTATGCTGTCGTGACCACCGACGATACAGTCAAAGCGGGATTCATCCCTTCTCATCTGTCAGCGCAAGCGGTGGAGCTGATTGCCTTGAACGAGGCCTAACAATTGGCTGAGGGAAAGACAGTGAATATTTACACCTATAGCAGATATGCATTCAGGGTTTTACATGATTTAAGAACACTGTGAAAACACAGGGGCTACTTGACCTCCACTAGAAAGCCCATCACACACTGTGGCCTGATTTCTGACCTCCTGGAAGCGGTCCTGTTGCCTAAATCAATCACTGCGTGAAGCCCACATAAAGAATAATGATTATATTTCTCAAGACAATGCAAGCGCAGACTCAGCAGCAAAACCAGCAACCCAGCAAACAATAAGTGAGCAGATTGCCATTTGTATGATAAAAATATTTGCACCACAACCGCAGACATACTGGAGTTACAGTCACAGGCCACACAGGAAGAAAAGCGTGACTGTACAAAAGCAGGATGCAGTGTCAGGGAAGGCGGATGGTGTAGCCCGAATGGAAAACCCTGTCTACCACGATCATTATTTCCATTCTATGACAAGCTAACACACGGTGAGGACAATGTGTCCAAAGAGGGGATGTATGACAGTATTTCGGCACACTGATACAGTAAGGGATTTACTCATTACTACCACAAATCTTGTGAAGGTAGTGTAACTAACAAGGTGGAGAGGGGAATGCAGATGAGTCAGGCAGCACACACCCATCCCCAAAAACCTTTTCAACATTTGCAGATCAATTTCATTGAACTCACGCCCAGCGAAGGGAAAATATATTCTCTGCTAATAGTTGACAGGTTTTCCAAAAGAGTGTAAGCGTTCCCCACAACTAAACCGGATGCCATTGCTTATCATTTTGTAAACATTGCGTACTGTTTCTTAACATGAAGAAGTACTGACTCTTTAGTTGAGCGAGGACACAATTTGCTGATCGGTTTGATTTATCCTTGCTCATGTTGAACCTGAATCCATGACAGTTCCTGAGTTCCAGCGTCAACAGTGAAAATTCCCCAGACACATCCCTCCCGACAGCATATCACTGTGTCGCCAACTCTGCTGTTCAGACAGGAAATGTCCAGGTTTGTTTTCCTTGCTGTCTGTGAATATATTTTCTGTCAGGTATGATTGCGTGATTGTGACATTTCTGTTGTTGCTTAAGTTGTCCGTGAGGCAGCTCTTTCAATTGTGTTTGTGCAGAAGACTTTGTCGTGTCTACAGGACACGTCCAGCCATTCTTTCACAGTGCCAACATCGATGTCCCGTGATCCATCTGGTTTCATTGCTTTGAGACTTTGTAACCATTGAAATAACTGAATGACTTGCTGGGCATTTTAATATAGCCATTGAGTATTAAACAAATACTTACAACAGTTACCCAGATGCGTGCTTCCCGACAGTTCGCAATGATTTGGTGGTCTTCCGATTTTTAAAAAATAAATTCAGACTCAATCATCTGTGTTGACGAGTATCGAACCTGCGGCCCAGTTACGTTGCCTTTATCTCCATATATAAAAAATCTAGCGATACTACAACACGGACATCGCCTCCGCTTTGCTTGAGCAATGCCCTTTCAGGAAGCAAATCTGCCCAGCTTTCTAGGTCTGACCGAAAAGTGACTCCAGAAACACAGATATGTGATAGATTCCTCAATGGTCTCTGAAATGGCAAAGTAAGACAGTCAATTGCATCAAACCACACCAGGTTTGGAAACAGTAAAACCAGATTAAACTCTGTACCAGCCTAAATATTAGAAAAAAGAACATGAGATGTAGTTCTATCGAACTGCAGAGACCTCCTTTCCAAAATCCGAGATTTTTAAAGAACATTTACACAGCTTTCCCACCGGCTACAAAAAAGTGTCAGAGTTGGCCCATCAATCTATCGATGCTTCCCCCTCTCCCACCCTGCATTCTTTTATCATGATCGAACATCGCTTCAATGCACTTATTTTCCACATAATGTACACATATCTTCATGCGACTAATAATCAAGGAAAAACAGAATAGGAACAACCGTTAAAACTTTGTTCCATTGTTCTCACTTTCAATATAATGATGGCTGATACTATTAACTCTGCACCATATTCCTGCTCTCCGACCATGCAGAAATTCTTCATGTTATTCTACATTTTCGTCTCCAAGTGGTCCATGGTTGTCCAGGTTCACCAGTCTCAGAGCGGAAACATAAGTAATATCTCATTGCACAGTCGCCTCCCTGTCGTTAATGCTGTGGTCCGTTATTTTAGATGTGCCAGTCTGATCATGCCTGCTGGGAGGAGAAAGTGAGGACTGCAGATGCTGAAGATCAGAGCTGAAAATGTGTTGCTGGAAAAGCGCAGCAGGTCAGGCAGCATCCAAGAAACAGGAGAATCGACATTTTGGGCATCAGCTCTGATCATGCCTGCTTCCAATCTGCCACTCTGCCAGAGTCTTATGTATTTCAATGAGAGGTCCATTTTTTTTCCCTAAACTCCATGTGATACAGGCTCAGCTGAACGAAGCACTGCCCTCACAACAAGCATATCAGCCGAGAGATCAGTCTTATCATCGTTCACTGCACCCACTCACTGTCAGGTTTATCCTTTATGTGATAAAGAGACCAAAACCGCACAAATTACTGCTCAATGTTCACGATGATGTCTCCACAAGGCCCTGTACAGCTGCAGGAAGGTAATATTACAACACATCGTGTATCTTCCCAAAAATCATTCTTCTCCGGTATTATGGTTTTCACTGACTCGTGTATGAGTGAATGTGGGCTGGGTGGGTTGACCTTGATAAATAACGTTTTGGTTGACACTGAAACGCTGCGGGCTTGGCAGTGAGCAGGAAGATTTTGTGTGACATGAAAATATTGGTAGAATGGTCAGATGAGCAGATGAATGGCAGATGGAATTTAACTCTAATAAATTTGAGGTATTTTACTTTGGAAGAAGAAACCATGCAATTGAGGACTTAATGAATGGCAGCACACTTGAAAGCGAAGAGAGTGCTTCTCCAAAGACCCCTGTATGAGACTGGACAGGCTACTACTGTAGGAGAAAGTGAGGACTGCTGATGCTGGAGATCAGATCCCAAAAATATGCTACTGGAAATGCGCAGCAGGTCAGGCAGCATCCAAGGAGCAGAAGATTCGACGTTTCGGGTATAAGCCCTTCTTCATGAATGAGGAGGGTATGCCAAGCAGGCTAACAATAAAGGTCGGCAGGAGGAACTTTGTGGAGGGTCGTTGGGAATGCGATAGGTGGAAGGAGGCTAAGGTGAGGGTGATAGGCTGGTGAGGGGGTTAGGCGGAGAGGTCGGGAAGAAGATTGCAGGTCAAGAAGGCAGTGCTGAGTCCAAGGGTTCGCAGTGAGATAAGGTGGGGGGGAAGGGGAAATGAGGAAGATGGAGAAATCTGCATTCAACCCTTGTGTTTGGAGGGTTCCGAGGCAGTATTTGAGGCGCTCTTCCTCCAGGCATCATGTGCCATGGTCTGGTGATGGAAGAGGCCAAGGACCTGCATGTCCTTGGCGGAGTGGGAGAGGGAGTTAAAGTGTTCCGCCGCGGGACAGTTGGGTTGGTTGTTGTGGGTGTCCCAGAGATGTTCTCTGAAACGTTCCACATGTGGGCGGCCTATCTCCCCAATGTAGAGGACGCCACATCGAGTGCAGTGGATGCAGTAAAAGTGTGTGGAGAATGATGTGCCCCAATGGTTCCTTCCATTTCCATCCAGATACATCGCATCATCCTTTGTCATTTCTGCCACCTCCAAACAGTGGGCGGCACGGTGGCACAGTGGTTAGCACTGCTGCCTCGCAGCGCCGGAGACCCGGGTTCAATTCCCGCCTCAGGCGACTGACTGTGTGGAGTTTGCACGTTCTCCCCGTGTCTGCGTGGGTTTCCTCCGGGTGCTCCGGTTTCCTCCCACAGTCCAAAGATGTGCAGGTCAGGTGAATTGGCCATGCTAAATTGCCCGTAGTGTTAGGTAAGGGGTAGATGTAGATGTAGGGGTATGGGTGGGTTACGCTTCGGCGGGGCGGTGTGGACTTGTTGGGCCGAAGGGCCTGTTTCCACACTGTAAGTAATCTAATCTAGATCCCACCACCAAGGATATATTTCCCTCCTCTCCCCTATCAGAATTCCCGAAAGACCACTCCCTCTGTGACTCCCTCGTCAGGTGCACACTCCTCACCAACCCAAACTCCACTCCCGGCACCTTCCCCTGCAACCGCAAGAAATGCAAAACTTGCCCCCACACCTCCCCAAAACTTCCCTCCCAGGTCCCAAGGGATCCTTCCATATCCATCACAATTTCACCTGCACGTCCACACACATCATTTACTGCATCCGCTGCACCTGATGTGGCCTCTTCTACATTGTGGTGACAGGCTGCCTACTTCCAGAATGTTTTAGAGAACACCTCTGAGCCATCCGCACCAACCAACCGAACCGCCCCTCCCCCCACCTATCTCAGTCCCATCCCTCGGACTCAGCACCGCCTTCATGACCTGCAATCTTTTTTCCGACCTCTCCGCCGCACCCCCTCTCCGTCCTATCACCCTCACCGTAACCTCCTTCCACCTATCGCATTCCCAACGCCCCTCCACCAAGTCCCTCCCCCCTACCTTTTATCTTAACCTGCTTGGCACACATTCCTCATTCCTGAAGAAGGGCTTATGTCCGAAATGTTGAATCTCCTGCTCCTTGGATGCTGCCTGACCTGCTGCGTTTTTCCCGGGTACAACTGGAGGGGTCCATAGACATAGACATACTTTATGAGTCGAGGCAATGATTGTAAGAACTGTCTAAGTCTTTGGTTAGGCCAATATGGACGCCACATTATAAGAGGGAGGGAATCGCGCTGAAGAATGTGCAATGGAAACTCATCATGATGTTCTTTGAAAAGAAACATGTTAGTAATTAAGAGACATAAGATTGCTCGGAATCGTTTGCTTGGGAGATGAGAAGGCTGAAGGGGCATATTTTATGTATATAACATCTCTAGAATCATGGACAGGGTGGGTACAACGCAACACATTTATTCAACGATACATTTATGCGTCTTATTTTCGCCATCAGTTTCCATACAACTGCTCTGATACTATCGTCTATCTTTTCAGAGCTTGTATGCACCATCCTTCCTGTAAAATGGAACCACATGAGCTAGTCTCCAGTTCTGCAGCACCTCCCATATATCCATATTCCTAGAAAGTAAAATTTGGGTCAAGGCCTTTCCTCCTTTGACTCCCCATCACTATTGAGACATAACTCAAGTGCGCTTGGAGATTGTCCAATTTTATGTTCGCCCAAGCAATCAATTCTTGCCCACATCTTCTATCATTCTGCTCAAGCTGTTAACAGACCATCTTCTGGTATTATATATCGGCATCCTCATTCATAGAAGCAAAGAACTCCAATAGTGTGAAAACAGACCATTCGGCCCAACAATTCCGCATCAACCCACACAACATCACTATTGTGCTTCATTTCCATTGACTAAAGAGCTATTGTACAACTCCTTGAACACAATGGGCAATTTTGGATGGTCAATTCACCGAACCAGCATGTGCAGGGAAACCAGAGCTTCCAGAGGAAATCACTCAGAGAGAATTTGCAAGCTCGGCACAGACAGTCGCCTGAGGCTGGACTAAATTCCCATTCATTGGTGCTGTGAGACAGTTGTGCTAACCTCTGAGCCATGTGCTGCCCGAAAGATTGAAGGAAGCAATGCATTGAGCTGGAAAAGAAACTTGGCGTCGCACACGGCAGGGGAGAATTATACCACTGAATAATTAATGCAATGAAAAAGGAAATGGGAAGCAGCCATGTAACAATTGATCAATGTTCTTCAGCTTCACAGGATAACTGCCACTTCACAATCTTGCCCTCACTGTTCCCTGGTGATCATGTTCAGCTCGACGAACATGTAGAAAATTTTGGATTATGCCTTAACCAGACTGCTGCGCTTGTCCGTGCCCCTCGTTGGTCTGTGTCTTCCGTGTGCATTTTCTCGATTTCATTGCTATATTTTGAAATAGGTTTACACCTTTAATCTTTCAGTCATGCTTTGAAACACTACATATCACAGATCGAGGTTCTTCATCAGAAAACGTTGCCTGCGTGAGAGATTAATCTGGAAAATTCCCATCACGCTCTTTCTTTGGTCGTTATACTTTTTTCTCAAGTGACGACATCTCCCACTGTCCGGAATATTCCTGGTACAATTTCACCAAAACTCCATGCACTCCACATTCCAATTCTGTTCAAATGTAGGGAAAACTTACTTTTACGTTTCTATTTATGCATGACCTTCTGTATAACCTTTGTTTAAATTTTATTCACTAACTCACTATGTAGGTTCCTGAAAAATCCACCTGAGTTTTCAACTGTACCACATTTACTGCTTATCGATTATTGGAAAAACAAATCCTCATCTTCCGCCGGGGCAGTCTACAGCCCGTAGGAAACAATATTGAGTTCCCCAGTTTCAAAGAATCTCCCTTCCCTTTCCCCAAATATCTTGTCAGCCCCTCCCAACGCCTACCAGTGCTCCCTGACACCAAACGGATTCATTCCTCCCCATGACCAGCAAGGTCGTACCCTCCACCTATCTGCACTTCCCCACCATGCTCCGACTCTCCCTGCATCTGGAGCTCCCGACTTAACCTAACCCCACACGTGAGATTGAATTACACATGAAACATCGTTTTCCGTATCTCCTCAGGAAGCCGGGCTTGCTGTGTTGTTCCAGCCTCCTGCCTTTCCAGTCTCATTTAAATCTGGCTACAAGAAATATCTTCAAACAGTTACGAAATAAATGGTAGTTCTAATTTCCATCCCATAATTCAATTATTATGTCCTCCAATTTTGCTATTAATTCCTAAAAATCAAACATTACGTTCTTTAGACTTTGCCACATGTTCTCTTCTGCCTTCATTTAAAGTTCGGGTTTCTTTGTCAACATTCCTGTTATCAATATGACTTTCTGCGTTGAAGAGTGCATTGGAAAAAAATCACCAATGCTATCAAAATGTTAATTGTTGCTTTTTCCGAAATTCTGGGAATAAAGTTCAAGATAAGCTGCGAAGAAAAGCCTAGGGACTTTGGGTAAGTGAGCCTAACATCTGTCGGACACAGTATACTTGAGAAGATTCGTAAGGATAGGATGTAGATACATTTCGAAAGACAGGGTTTGATTCGGAGTAATCAGCATGGTTTTGTGCGTGTAAAATCATGTCTCACAACGTTGTTAGTATTCTTTCATGAAATGGTCAGCAAGGTTGAGGGCAGGCGCAGTATACATGAATTTCAGTGAGGCCCAAGAGAAGGTTTACATCGTAAGTTGCTCTGGAATGCAGAGGGAGTGGCAAATTAGATACTCAATGGTAATGGTAGGAAGGAGAGTATATGCTTGTTGTCTGGAAGCCTGTGAATGCAGGTGTTGCTCGGGGAATCTGGGTCCATTGCTGTTGTTTACCTGAATTAATAATTTCAGTGCAACAGCACAAGGCATGATTCATAGTTCTGGAGATGATATTAAAATAGGTGGTGCTGTGGATAATGAGGAAGTTTATCAGAAAAAGCTATGAGACCTTGACCACCTGCAGAAGTTGGCCAAGAAAATGGGCAATGAATTTGAGCTTAGCGAAGCGTGAAGCTCTGTGTTTTGGAAAGTCAAATCAAGGCAGGAATTTCCTGGTGAATGGTACCGCCTGAAGGACTGAAGTAGAAGAGAGGGAGTTTGGTGTAAGATTGAACAGTTCTCTGAAAGGGGAATCACGATTACACAGGGGAGTGAAGAAAGGCTTTTGGCAGGCTGGTCCTCCTCATTCAAAGCATTGACTATTAAACTGTAAAGTTATATTGCAGTTGTACTCGATGTTGCTATTGCCGCCCTTGAGGTATTATTTGTTGTTTTGGGACCATGTTAGATGAAGGATCTTACTAAATTGGAAAGAGTGCAAAAGAAACTTACAAGGATGTTGACAGAAACCAACGGTGTGCGTCGTACGGAGCGGCAGGAAAAGCTCTTGACAGTGTGGGAGAGCGAGGTAGAAATCTTATACAAATGTATAAAATTATGAGAGATGTGGATAAGTTGACTTCACTGACCTCTTCCCAGGGTTGGGGAATCGAGGACAGGAGGTGACAATTTCAGATCAGAGGGAAAAGAATAAAAGGGAACCTGAGATCCAAGGTTTTCGCACAGACCATGATACGCATACAGAATGAACTTCGAGCAGTTTCAGTCGATGTGGGTATATTAAATAACAATTAAAATACATTTGGACAAATAAAAGTTTGGAAACGTTTTGAAGGATATGGGCCAAATGCAGGCAAAACTGGTGAACTTGGGTGAACATTTCGCTCAGCATCGACCAGTTGGGGCCAGTTCGTGTTATATGACTCTATGGTGCTCAGTATATCTGGCCCTTCAGATCGATCAATGCCCGATGCACCTCCTTTTTAAAATGATACGCTGTTACTGATATTAATAATTTTCCTCGTCATTTGCGACAGTCCCATGGCCACTTCATGTTTCTCGGAGATTTTCTGGATCTTCGACCAGATTAAATGCAGACAGGTTATGCTGCAACTGCACAGGGTGCTGGTGAGTCCACACCAGTCATATTGGGTGAAGGTTTGGTCTCTTTAGTTGTGGAAGGATGTAGTGGCATTCGACGGCTGTGCGGAGGAGTTTCCCTAAGTTGGTTCCGGAGTTGAGGGGATTGGCCTTTGAGGAGAGATGAAGAGAACTCAGATTATCTTGATTGGAATTCCGAAGAATGGGGGATAGCGAGTTGCCAAAGAAACACATCAAATTATGAAGGGAATAAATAACATAGATTCAAAAATGAAATTTCCAATGACAAGTAAAACGAGTGCAAGTCGTAACAGCCTCAATATTAGCGTCCAAAATCGTGCATCACCTTGAAGGTGTGGTTGGGCCCTTGGATACTGAGGAGGGAGGACGTAAAAGGACAGGTAAGCAGAAACAACATGCAAAAAGGAAGTATTATTCAGGAGTTATTATGAGAGACGTTGGTCATCAAGAGGGTTAGAAAGCTATCATGAAGACAATTTACCAAAATGATCGTAGCAATTGGTACAAGTTTGAAGAGTTAAAGGAACAAATCATCACGAATGAATATTCTTTAGTCGCCATTACTGAGACATGTTTACAATATGGTCATGACTGGGAGTTAAATATCTAGACTTCCAGACTATTCGGAAGGACAATCAGTAGAATCTGATATTCAAGGACGACTTCAAAGCGGTAATGTGAGATGGTATGGGTTCGATTGAGAATGAACTTGATTCCATTTTGTTGGAAAATAAACATTCTAAGAAGAAACTTTGATTGGTAGGCGTAGTCTGTAGACCACCAAATAAACGATTACATTGGGGAGGTCAATAAAACAAGAAATAAGTCATGCCATTGAAAATAGGCCGGCTATTATCATTGGGGATTTTAATCGACATGTAGATTGGTTGAACTAGCTCAGTCAGTGTTGCCTTGCGGAGGACTTTGTTGGATTTAATCGAGATGGTTTTCTTGAACAGTATGTCAAAGAAACGACGAGGACTCAAGTTATTGTCAATCTGGACCTCAGTCGTAAGACAGGAACAATTAATGACCTCATCGTTCAGGATCCTCTTGGAAAGAGTGATCACAGTATGGTTGAATTTAGAATGCAGATGGAGTGTATGAAGGTACAATTAATGCTAGAACCCTGTGCATGTACAAGGGGCTCTACAATAGAACGGGGATTGCCTGGCTAAAATAGACTGAAAACAAAAATTTTATGGTAGTACACCTGATGAGCAGAACTTTCAAACATATTTTTCAAATTACTCAGCAAAATAATATTCCAGTGAAAAGGATGACTGTAAGAAAAGGGGTAATCTGCCATGTGTGCCTCAAGAAATAAGCGAGACTATCAAATTGAAAGAGAAGGCATACAAATTGGTCAAAATGACAATGAAACTGGAAGATTTGGAAAGCTCTCAATGTCAAAGATAAGCCACAAAAAGTGCTGTAAATAATCGTAAGAAAGAACATGAGAAAAAAAAAGTCTAGCACAGAATATAAAGACGTTTAGCAGAAGATTTTACAAAAAACATTATCTGAAAAAGAGTGGTTAAAATAAACGTTGGTCCTTTAGCCATTTAGTTATGGGATGTGATGAAATGGCTGAGAATTTGAACATGTAATTTTTATCGTTCTTCACAGTGGAAGGCACTAATACATGACTGTAATTGACAAATAATCGGAGGTCAGTGAGGACCTGGAAACAATCTTTCTTAGGGAAAAACAATTGTTGGGAAAAGTAATGCAGCGAAGGATAGAATGTCTCGTGGCCCTGATGGAATGTATTCCAGGTTGCTGAAAGAGTTGGCGGTGGAAATAACAGTTACACTGGCAGTAATTTTTCAAATTCGCTGGACTCTGAGGAGATTTAAGCAGATTGGAATGCAGTAACTATGGCGTCACTGTTTAAAAATGTGAAGGCGGATAAGACACGGGCGTTATAGACCAGTTAGATTGAACAGACACAGCATGGATTCATGAAGGGCAGGTTATGCTTGGAAAATCTTTTGGTATTCTATGAAGACATGTCAAATATGGTGGGCAATGTGTACCCAGACGATGTGGTGTACCCAGATTTCCAAAACAAACTTCGACAAGGTGCCACAAAAGAGGCTGATGCATGGTGTTCATGATCGAGTACAAGTATGTATCGAGGTTTGGTTAACTAACAGGAAGCAAAATGTGACGATAAATGAGCACTATTCTGGCTGGAAATCAGTACGTAGTAGTATGCCTCAGTGATGGGTTTTGGGATTGCAATTATTTACGATTTATATTGATAATTTGGAGTTGGGGACAATGTGTAGTACGTCCAAATTTACACATGACACGACAATGGATGGCAGAGGACTGTGAAACGTTTTACAGGAATATAGATACATTGACTGAGAGGGCAAAAGTCTGGCAGAAGAATTTTGATGTCATCAATTTTGGTAGAAGTTAGACAAAAAATGGTTATTACTGGTCTATTGAAATGTTGAAGCATGCTGCTGTGCAGAGGGACCTGTTTATGCTTGTGCATGAATCTCAAAGGGTTAGTCTGCAGGTGTAATTAGGTAGGCAAATGGAATGTTGTCTTTCCTTACTAAAGAGGTTGAGTTCATAAGAAGAGATGTTCTGTTGCATCTGTACAGGGTGCTGGTGGCGACATATTTAGAGTACTGTGATCAGGTCTCGTCTCCTTACTTGAGAAGGAATTGACTGGTATTTGAAGGGGCGCAGAAGAGGTTCACTGGGATAATGCCGGAGTTTAGGGTGTCGGGTTATGGGCGAGACTGAGTAAATTGGGATTATGTCCATTCGAATTCCGAAGAATGAGGAGAGATCTTGTAGAAATATGCACAATTTTGAAAGGAATAGGAAAGTATGTTTCCAATAACGGGTGAAAATTGGACAAGAGGGCGTAGCCTTAAGATTAGAGGAGCAGATTCAGCACTGAATTGAGAAGGAAATTTTTTAACCGAAGAATTGTTACTCTTTGGAATCCTTGATACCTGATGTCGGGCTTTTGCCCAAAACCACAATTTTTATGCTAATCCAATGATGTCTGAACAAAATCTGCGGTCCCCACTTCCAAAGTTGGAATTGTTCCCAGCGAAGTAATTTACAGCATTTCAGTAAACGTTATTTCGGCTAAAAAACTTACGTTTGAACAATAAGTGAAGTGAGAGATAGAGTGAAAGAACGGGTAAATGGATCTCAGCGCACGAAATGATTAGCCATGAACATATTGAATGGTGGAGCAGGCATGAACAGGTCTTATTCTTGCTCATAATTCTAATGTTGTACGTACGCATGTTTCACATCTTCAGCAATTGCAGGGGCAGATTCCACGGTGCTCTGTGGGGTGGTGTTTGGAATGAACGCAGAATGCACCAGTGTGTCCAGGAGGGAAAGTTCTGTGCGGAAGGCAGAGAAGGGAGGTGAGAGGAATATATCTGTGGTGATGGCATGTCGCTGGAGCTGGTGGAATTTTAATAAATCGATGATCACTTGAAGCACCACAGCACAAAAAGCTACAGATCATATACTGGAAAGTGGGATGAGAGTATAGAGGCGTTTGATGTACGACATTGGCTCGAAGTTCCAAAAGTCCTCTCCCATTTCTGTAAGAGTCCCAGTCCCTAAGAGAAATCAATTGCACCAGCCTTTTGTGCAATCAATATCAGGGCAGAGTCTGGGATTACGACAGCAAATAATACAATTCTTTATTCCCTGAAGACTATCTGTCAGATAGCCTGCCATTACACAGCACCAATGAATAGTCACGAATAGTTTCCATGAACCGATTTTCACTCTCCCAGCAGATCCTTATCCACTCCTTTGTCCAACTGTTCTTCTCCTTCTTTGGGGTCTTTTCCCATCCATTTTTCATTCCTTTACAAGACAGAAGTAAGAAACATGATGGAATACTCCGGATATGCCTGAATAAGTGCATTATTGAGAAAACACGGCGCAGGAAAAGCACAGCAGATAAGGCAGCATCCAAGTAGCAAGGGACATTTCCGTCAGGACCTTCTTCAGGGCTCCTTAGTGCAGTTCCAACAATAATGCAAATTTCAACACCACCCAGAACAGTGCACCCAAATTGATCAGCACAGCATGACTGACATAACATCGACAAAGAACAATTTCCTCCACCACCAAACACTCAGGCACACAGGTTGTTCAATCCACAAGATGCAATGGAGAAACTCACTAAACCTCCTTAAACAGTACTTTTCATATTCACAAACACTTCCATCTCAAACGAAAAGGGCAGCAGGTACGTCAGAAAACCTGACAAACCAGTTTCCACCCAGACCTGGAAATATTTTGCCATTCCTCCCCTGTCACTGTGTCAAAATTTTGAATTTCCCTCACTTATAATGTTGGTCTACTGATAGCCCATGGACAACAAAGGTTCCAGAAGGCAGCACATCATCACCTTGCCCATTCAAATAAGGAATGAGCAATAAATGCTAATCCTTTCTAGAATATCCACATCTGAAAAAAGAATGACAATTAAATGCTTTGGTGTTTTAAAAAAAGTTCTCTCTTCCTGAGCTATTTCTGTTTTAATTTCAGAAGTCTTAAAGATGAAGATTTGCATTGGGAAACTGAACCGAAGCTTCACATCAGTATCTGATGGAATTGTTCAGTTTAATGTAGCCTGAACTCATCGGACTTTGAAAATGAAAGAAGAAAACAACATTGAGAGTCACAGGAAACTATTCACGTGTATTGTCTGCAGGATGGGGGGGAGGGGCATCAGCCAATCATCTGGACTGTCAAGACATAAATGGAGGGACGCTGGAGGGAAAATTTGGAAATGTGGCAACTGTGGCAAGTATTCAATTATTCGAATGCAATGAAAATTCATCCGGCCACACTGGGGAAAAGCAACTGTGGGAAGTGATTTGCGCAGTTAACGAACTGCTGCAACACCAATGCATTCACACTGAGGAGAGAGTGTTTAATTTTCCAGAGTGTGGGCAATGCTTTAAAATAAGTCCTTCGGAACTGACATACCACCAATGTGTTCACAGTGATGAGAAATCATTTAAATATTCTAACAGTGGGAATATTCTAACAGTGGGGTCAGGGCGTTATCTGATCTCAGGTTTCATCTGCGAAATCACTGGAGAGAGACCATTCACCTCCTGTAAATGTGGGAAAGAATTCACTCGATCATGCAGTCAGCTGAGACACCAGCAGTTTTACACAGAGGAGAAACCATTCGTCTGTTGTGTGTGCGAAGTAATTAATATATATGTGTGCGAAGTATGGCAGCAATCTATTGCCATACAAGCGAGTTAACATTGGAGAAAGGCCATTCACCCGCTCTGAATGCGGGGAAGGAGTAATTCCATTAACACACATGCTGAGACACCAGCGAATTCACATTGGCGAGAGGCGATTTACATGTTCCATTTTTGGGAAAGGATGCATTTAAGTCGTCCATTCTGCTAGTACACCAACGGGTTACATGTGAACAAAAATCGTTTAAATGTCTGGAGTATGGGAAGTGTTTTATAAGTTTCCATGAACTGAAGTCCCTTCAACGTCTTCACTCTGATGAGAAACCATTCGCCTGCTCTCACTGTGGGACTGACCTCCCACTGTGCATCGACACAATTTAGCTGCTGCATCTTCTCGAACAGTAACTGGACTTCTCAAGGACTTCCGTTGCTGTGAAACACAACCAGTAATCTGAATGTGTGAAAACAAATTTATAAATACATACCAAGCTTGAAAATTAAAGAAAGGCACAAGAGCAGAGTGGAAATGCAAATCCACCAGTCTCCTCTCATCGGAGAGGAATTGAGGAAAACTGTATATTTCATGTAATTGATCCTTGAGCAATTAGAATATAGTTCATTTAAAGAGGCTATTCACATCCAATGAAGAAAACGCCGGTTGACAGAATGAACGTAGATCAATTCTGGATGCAATGAAATCAGGATACAATCACTTTTTACTGAACTGGAATGCGTGTGCCACCATCGACTTACCAGACCACAGGAGCTGCTCCCTTCATTACAAAGGGAGGTGACTGGCGGGGATTTAACCAGTGGGCTGCAAGATCTCAGGCAAATGAAAGGATGTGAAGGACAGTTGCTCATGCCATTCTTAACCCGGTGTTGGGAACTGGACCCATGCTGTTACCATCACACTACTTTTCAAACGAAACACCCAGCCAATTGAGCTAATCCAATACCTCCTCACAGCCGTGTAACATGTGCAGATGAATTATTGAATCCCTTGCTACCCACAGTCTATATGACCGGCCTCTCCTCACAATGCGTTTGCTGGTGTTTGATCAAAACATTGTTACTGCTGAAGCTCTTCTCACAGTCAGAGCAGTTACACTTTCTCTCACTGGTATGAACAAGCCCATATATGCTGAGATTGGAGATCCAAGTGAATCCCCTTCCACACAAGAAGAAAGTAAGTGTTTGTTACTCATTGAATATGCTGGATCTCACTGAGTACAAATGACCAAGCGAATCTCTTCTGACACTGAGTGGACGTGTACAGTCTCCATCCAGTGTGGTCAAGCGTGTGCGTCTGAAGTTTTCCTGATTTAATAAATCTCTTCTCAAGCACAGACCAGGCAGATGTTCACTCTCCAGTTTCAATGCGACTGGGTGACATTGGGGTGGACTGTGCAGGTTATCCCTGCCCTAACGGAGCAGAAAAGCTTCTCTCCCAGTGATGAAGACGCTTGTGTGACATTAGGGCGTATCCCCAAGTGAATACATTTCCATTCGTAGAACAGCTGAAAGAATTGTCGCCCATGTGAATAATTTGATGTTGAATTCAAATCTCTGAATTGAAGACCTGTGCAAATCATAAAGATTTTTTTCCCCACAATCAGATGTAAGGTCTCTTGTCAATGTAAATCCACAGATTCTACACGAGGCTGTATGACAGAGTAAATCCCTTTCCACACATGCAGTCAGTCAACAGTCTCTCCTCAGAATATCTGTGTCAATGAGCTTACAGCTGCTCTGAGCAGTTGCAATTCTTCCCACAATCCGGTCATTTCCATGTTGCTGATCTCCTTACATATCTACAACTTGAATAATCTGTTGAATCCCTGCGCTTAACCAGCAAATAGGTATGGCTTCACTGCAGATGTTTTAAAGAATGTTCATTGGATAATGTGAAATACTTTCTGCAGTCAATGCACTGAAACACTCAGACTGTAGTGTGTGTGTGTGTGTGTGTGTGTGTGTGTGTGTGTGTTCACGCTTTACACTCACATTATCGTTTAAAATCTTTTCCCACAAACATATCATATAAATATGTAGCCTTCATATCCTGCTGAATTTAGTGACTCTGTTAGATCTTGGATCTTTATATCAAGCTGAATTTGACTCATTCTTCTTCAATTCTTTCAATCTATTCCTCTGTGAAATATTATCTCTGTCCATACAGGGTAAAATCTAAGAACAAACAAATCCAATTACAGAAAGTAATATTTCCACTATTACGCTCCCCTTCCAAAACAAATGATCCGATCACACTGATAAATGCGAAAACCACGAGCAAACACAAATCAGGTTGTTGTTTCCAACATCTATGAGACATTGTGCGTCCTGAGGTGGCAACTTGTTGTTGGACATACGTCGCCAATTGCTGGACTGCACAAGCTCCCTTTGCAGAAGGATGTTACCCAGGAGATGATATCCTTTGCTGCTACTGTACATCGAAGGTGAAGGTGATGGTGAAGTCTTCAACAATCAAAAATGATGCTTTAACACAGACGTTGACAAGCTTCTTGAGTTATTAAAGTAGTATTCAACAAGGCGAGCGAAGAGTATTCCATAACACAACTCAGTTATCTGTGGTAAATAATGGGCAGTCAGGAAGTGAGGTGAGCACTGCCAGATTTTTAGACTCTGCCCTGATCCTGTATCAACTGCATGTGGATGGTAAGTCCTGTTCTCTTTCTATTCAAGAGTATACCCCAGAATGCTGCTTGTGGAGGATTCAAGAAAACATTTGCTGTTGAATATCAAAACCAGATTGTACCTTATTGATGATGGTCATTGCCAGGCATATATGTGATATGACTGCTACTTTCCACTTGTGCAGATTTTGTATGCTCTCCAGGTGTAGTTACATATTAATATTTGTGTCAAATACCACCTGTGTTTTAAGCTGCTCAAAACGCTCTCACCCAGGACAGTGAACATCAAGGAAATGGATTCTGAAGAAAAGGCACACAGGACTGGAATTGTTAACTATGTTTCTCTGTCCATCGATACAGCCAGAACTACTGAGCTCCTCGATCCCTTTCTGTCTTAGTCTCAGATGTTCAGCATCTGCATGAATCACCCTCAGGTCCCTCCCTGTACGAGGATGTCACCGTTCCGCCCGTGCATACGTCCAGAACCTAAACCAAACTGGCGGCTGTTCAACCCTGAACTGCAAAACAATTACCAATTCGTTATTTTGCAACGTTCACGCTTTTCGCTGGAAGCGTTTTTAAAGCTCTCGACCTGAATCCCTCTCTCCTGCCTCTACAGCCTTACCGTCTGGAAAAGTGTATCTCTCTCAGTTACCATGGAGATAAAGCCAGCATGTCAATTGACAACCTTCCTCTGTAGCGAGTACAGAGGACAGTCTCACGGCGTGGAAGGCTGGGTACTTACCCAGCCATTGAATCCAATTGTTACAGAATGTTGAAATAGATTCATTACTAATTTTCTCTTTTCTGCATTTCAAGCTTCTGCTTCCAACTAATTTTTAGAAAACAAAATTGGTGGGTAAACAGACAACTCAAATTGCATGCATCGATCACATCTCTTAACCCCTCTCGACAACATAACCTTGGCATTAAAATACTTGATTCCTCAAACATTTTGTAAATTCCCATCCTAAACTGACGGTGAATGGATTTTGGAAAGCCCTTTAACATGTGCATTTTTGACACTCAAACGAAGAGGTATATTTGATTCTTCTGAATGTCTCTCAACGTATTTATTTCATTATCTCATTTTACAGAGAAGTGGAAGATATGAAAACTGAAGTGTTTCTCTGATTCCATTTGTGTGCTATCTTTTAAGCTACAAGGTCCATCAGGAGAGCATGCATTGAAGTGTGATGACATTCTTTTGGAGGTGAACATCATTGAGCATTACATACACATACACTCCCACACTCAAACACGCACCCTCTCACAGAGTTATAACCCTTTACACTCACAATCGTACAAAAACATACAATCTGTCTCACTTACACACATAGACCCTACTCCAACACACACACAAATATAAATATTAAAATTTATCTATATTTTCAGAATTACATTTTAGTTGGCTCGCACACGTCATGATTCCATATAACATTCGGTAAATGCTCATTTTTATTTCAGAATCGGTCTGCCCAATGTGGCACAGATAGCCTCACACAAGGAAGCTCATACCTTTGATACATGATGTCAGCAACAAGTCCACACCGACTCTCTGAAGAGTAATCCACCCAGACTTATTTCTATCTGACGAATGCACCTAACAATATGGCAACTTAGCAAGACCGATTTACTTGACCTGCACATCTTTGGATTGTGGGAGGAAACCGGAGCAACTGGAGGAAACACACGCAGACACGTGACGAATGCACAAACACCACACAGACAGACGCCCGAGGCCAGAATCGAACCTGGAGCCCTGGTGCTCTGAGGCAGCAGTTCTAGCCGCATGATGACACCAATTGTTACAGTTCACTTGAGAATGTGACTTTTCAAGAAGTTTTGCAATTTAACGATGGAAGAACTGAAAGCAACATGGTTATTCTTACAGACGAGAGGCTTTTAAAAAATCCATGTTCTGTTTTCAATAATAAATTTCAGTTACATCACACTGAAAAATATTGCTGTAAATTCTGTGTTTTGCAAGCATTTACTCCACAACTACCTGATGAAGGAGCAGCGCTCCTAAAGTAAGTGTTCCAATTAAACATGTTGGAATGTAATCTAGTGTTGTGTGATTTTTAACTTTCTTAACTTTCACCCAGTCCAACAACGGCATCGCCAACTCATTGTTTTCAATACGGAGAGGCTGGTAACCATGTTCGGTCTCTTTGCCTCTCTCTCTCTCTCTGTCTCTCTCTCTCTGTCTGTCTGTCTCTCTCTCTCTCAAGCCCGCAGGTACACATGGAGACACACACACACTTTCTCTCTCCCTCGCACAGACAGACGCACTCCCCTCTCTCATACGATCACACATACACTCCCATGCGCACACCAACAGCGAACTCTCTCATGCCCGTAAAACCCCTTCACACTCACAATCACACATATACACATACACACACTCTTTCACAGACACTGATGCCCCCCACACACACAGTCACATTTTCACACACACACAACTTAATTTGTCCTTGAAGAATTATGTTGTACTTTGCTCAAAAACAGCATGAATCCATGTAAGATTCTGTGAAGCCGTTTTGAACATTACATTCAGTGTGTACATTGGGACCCAGGTAGCCTCACACAAGGCACCTCAAACCTTCAACTCATTCTCTGCGCTGACATGGCACATCCTGTTAAAGTTCACTTGAGAAAAGAACTTTAAAACATTTTGTACGATTTTACATATGAAAGAATTGAAAGCAACATTGACATTGTAAAAGATAAGAGAGTTAACAAATAATTCAGGTATTTTTTAATATATCATTTCAGTTAAATCACTCTTAAACTTTATTATAAATACTGCATCTTCAGAACTTACACTCCACAGTAACCTGACGAAGGATTAGCTCTCCGAACTCTAGTACTTCCAATTCAATCTGTTGGACAATAATCTGGTGTCCTGTGATGTTTACAAATTGACACTGATATCGTCTGCTCAGGTCAACACGGCAAAGACGCAAAATTCGGATGGCTGTCCCCAGAATTTCACACCTGACATGTTTCAGCGGAGGGGTAAAGCTCTGCTTGTTTCTTTTTTCTTGTTTTATGAAGTTTCAATATTTAATATTCTGATGTTTGAGGAAATGGCTTGACAGTGGCAGAATATCGGTTAATTTTCATTTCTGGTCGATGTTCAGTGAGATTGAGCTGAGTGTGAAGTTGTTTTAATCATCGGGAGAGATATTTCCTGAATAAGATTACAACGAGTGGTAACACAAGAATTTCCTGAAAGGAGGCGGATTGCAGACTTGCGAGCTGTCACTGATATTTTACACAGCGATATGGAATAATCTTCATGGCCTCTGAGTTTATGTAAGGCTATCGATTGGAGAAATACATTATATTTTTCTTTCTTATGGTCACACTAAATTGCTCCAGTAAATGTTAACTGGCGATGTATGGGTGCTCGCTTTTTATTCACAGCATCTGGTTTAAGCAGCAACCCACGCATAAAACTATGAGCTGAAATAAAAAATTGAATCTCCCAAGTGGCTTTCGCTCTGGTGTCTGACTTTGTTCGGCGTGTGATAACTTCAAATTAATAAATCCACTGACGTTACCGGAAGGACAGAGTATGTGAGTCTATCAGTCAAGAGTCATAGCCTTTAAATAGCATGAAATATTTCTTTGCCTCAACATGCCTCTAAACCGATCTCCTTCCATTTGCCAGAATGAAGCATTTCCAATTCATGAAAGCCATCCAGATGACTTTCAAATGTTGGAAATGTCCCCTCCTCCAATACTTCCCCAGGCAATTTATTCTGTACGTGCATCACAATTTGGATCAAAACGTTAATTCACTTCTGTCTTAGTTTTTTCTTCTCTCACACTAACTTTATGCACTCAGTGTTTGTACTCTCCAACAGTGGGAAGAAGACCTGAGATTCTCGCCTTTACTATGATCCTCATGACTTTGTAAATCTCGATAAGGTCACGCGTCATCCTGGTGCACTTCAGAGAGCTTGTCGCCACAGAAATTCAACATCCCAGGGAATCATTTCTCAACTTTAATTTTTAATGGTTTCCTTTCGATAGGAAAGATATCAGATTGCGATACATTATTTGAAAGTGGCCTCACCAATGTGTTGCACACCTTCAACCTCCCAAAATTCTACTGAATGCCCTGCTAAATAAATGAAGGGATGCAAATCACCTTCTGTACCATCCTGTCTGCCAACGACTGCACTTTCAACGAACTATGAAACTATGCCCCAAGGTCTATTTTCAGAGTAACGCATCCCAGGCTCTACCATTAGGTTCATGGAGAAAACTGTGAACTGAAGATGCTGAAGGTCAGAGTCGAGAGTGTGATGCTGAAAAAGCACATCAGGTCAGCCAGCATCCGAGGAGGAGGGGAATGGACGTTTTGGCCACAGTGCTTCATTACGAAGTATGCATGTTTGGGTGATTTGACTTTCCAAATGTATTACTATGCATGTAATTAATGTAAGCTCTATTTTTCCACTCCACCACCCAGTAGACATTCTGACTCAAGGTACTGTCGAATTCAGAGATAATCTTCTTCAGTGTAAACAACACCACGTAATTTGGTGTCATCTGCGAAAACACGAAACACAACTTGGAAGAGTTGATCAGATCAGTAGGACAATCGCACATTGTTTTGAACCATGTTAAGGAAATAGAGATGGAGTAGAATTTAATGAAAGGCAGGACGCTGGGAAGCTTGGACGAATATAGTGATCTTCAGGTAATCATTCACAATTTTCTGAAGTCAGTAGAAGACGTGATTATGATAGTTAATGAGGCATAGACCATACTTACCTTCATCAATTGTGACATTGTTTAAGAGAAAGGAGGTATGTTTGGAATTTTACAAAGCATTAAGCAGGCTGGGACTGTCTGCAGTTCTGGGAATTACACTACAGCAACGATGTGATAACACTAGAGGACGTTAAAGAAGAATAGAGATGTACAGCATGGAAACAGTTTGCTCTGTCCAACCCATCCATTACCACAAGATATCCCAACCCAATCTAGTCCCACTTTTCAGCACCCAGCCAATATCCCTCCAAACTCTTCCTCTTCATAAACCCATCCAAATGTTTCTTCGATGTTGCAATTGTATCAGCCTCCACCACTTTCTCTGCCAGCTCGTTTCATGCATTTAACACCCTCCCTGTGAAACAGCTGTTCTGTTGAACTCTTTCAAATCTTTCCTTTCTCTCCCTCAAACTATAGCATCTATTTCTGGTCTCCACGATCCCAGGGAAAATTATTTTTCTATTTATGCAATCCATGCCACTCAATATTTTGTAAACCTCGAGAAGGTCACCCCTCAGCCTCCGACGCTTCATCGAAAAAGCCCCAGTCTGTTCACCCTCTCGCTACAGCTCAAATTCTCCAACACTGACAACAGCCAGGTGAATCTTTTCTGAACCCTTTCAAGTTTCACAACATTTTTCCGATAAGAAGGAGACGGGAATTGCACGCGATATTCCAGCAGTGGCCTAATTAATGTCCTGTGCAGCTGCATCATGATCTCCCAACTCCTGCACTCAATACTCTGACAAATAGAGGCAAGCAAACCAAACGTCTTCTTCACTACCCTACCCATCTGCGAATCCATTTTCAACGTGCTTTGAACCTGCACTTCAACGTCTCTTTGTTCAGCAACCCTCCCTCGGACCTTACCATAAAGTGTGCATGTCCTGCTAAGATTTGCTTTTCCAAAATGCAGCACCTCGCAATTAGTTAAGGTGAACTCCATCTGTCACATCACAACCCATTGGCCCACCTGTTCCAGATCCTGCTGTAAACTGATGTAACCATCTTCGCTGGACACGACACCTCCAATGTTGGTGTCACCTGCAAAACTACTGATTGTACCTCTCATGCTCTCATCCAAATCATTTATGTAAATGACAAAAAGTAGAGGGTCCAGCACTGATCCTTGTGGCTCTCCACTGAACGCAGGCCTCCAGTCTGAAAAACAATCCTCCACCACCATCCTCTTTTTACAAACTTTGAGACAGTTCTGTATCGAAATAGCTAGTTCTCCCTGTATTCCATGATATCTAACTTGCTAATCAGTCTCCCATGGGAAACCTTGTCGAATGCCTTACAGAAGTCCATATCGATCACATGTACTGCTCTTCCCTCATCAATCTTCTTAGTTACTTCTTCAAAAAACTCAATCAATTTTATGAGACATGATTTTCCACGCACAAAGCCATGTTGAATATCCCTAAATAGTCCTTGCCTTACCAAATATATGTACGTCCTGTCCCTCAGGATTCCCTACAACAACTGCCCACCACCGAGGTTACGCCCACCGATGTATCAGTCCCTGGCTTGGCCTGACACCCTTCTTAAACAGTGACACCACGTTAGTCAACCTCCAGTCTTCTGGCACCTCACCTGTCACTATTGATTATACAAGTATTTCAGCCAGAGGCCCAGACATTACTTCTCTAGCTTCCCACAGAGTTCTCGGGTACACCTGATCAGGTCCTGGGGATTTATCCACCTTTACCCGTTTCAAGGCATCCAGCAATTCCTCCTCTGTAATATGGACATTTTGCAAGATGTCACCGTCTATTTCCCTTCAATCTATATCTTTCATATCCTTTTCCACAGTAATTTCTGATGCAAAATATTCATTTCGTATTGCCCCCATTTTCTGTGGTTCCAACCAAAGGCCGCCTTGCTGATCTTTGAGGGGCCCTATTCTCTCCCTAGTTACCCTTTTATTCTTAATATATTTAGAAACGTCATTTGGATTCTCATTAATTCAATTTGGGAAAGCTATCTCATGTCCCCTATTTTCCCTCCTGATTTCCCTCTTAAGTATACAACTATTTCCTTTATACTCTTCGAAGGATTCACTCGATCTACCCTATCTATACCTGACATATACTTCTTTCTTCATCTTTACTCAACCCTCAATTTCTTTCGTCGTCCAGCATTTCCTATACCTACCAGACTTTCTTTTCGTCTTGACAGAAATATACTTCGACTCGATTTTTTTGTTATTTCATTTCTGAAGGCTTTTCATTTTCCATCCGTCCCTTTACCAGAGAACATCTGCCTCCAATCAACTTGCAAAGGTTCTCGCCAAACGCCGTCAAAATTGGTCTTTCGCCAATTTAGAACATCAACTATTCGATCTGGTCTATCCTTTTCCATCACTATTTTATTACGAATCGAATTATGGTCGCTGTCCCCAAAGTGCTCCCCTTTCTGACACCTCAGTCGCCTGCCCTGCTTTACTTCCTAAGGAAAGGTCACCATGGTGTATGAAAGACTCGGGGTGAGGTGCAAAATCATTTTTATTGGCCTGGACTTCACGAGCATATTGTTACCCTTGGACAAACGTGTCATACTTGCCAAATATTCGGAATGGGACTTTTTGGCGCCGCCCTTTTTCCACCGATCATTTGGCCCAGCCGTTTTGGCTCTGAACTATTTTGACACTCATTACATTGGCTCTGAGCTGTTTTGGCGCCAATTCAGAATTTACAAAAGATCTTGAAGACACTATAAGAAATTCGTTTTCGTTGCATTGTAAGAAATAAATCTAATTCATTTTTATTCATTATTTTTATCCTATTCAGTATTTAAAAAAAGAATTTCTACATTTTGCTACATTGACCAAACACATTTTAGTTTGTCTTTCTTGCGTAAATTGCTTTCAGCTATTTCTGGTATGGGCTCTACAAGAACATAGAAAGAAAATAGTATTACAGCTTTCCAATATGAAGACAGAAGGGCTTACACCAGCTGACTCTCACTCCAGCTCGCTTGCACCATGCAGCTTTCTCAGTCTAACCACTCCATCTCTCTCTTTCCGCCAAACTATCACTGTCATTCCCCGACCAAGTTCTCCCGTTGCCTCTCACTCTCTCTTCCACGCCCCACACACAAACTCCAAACCTCTTATTTCTTCCTCTCTCTCTTGCCTCTCACTTGGTCTCTGCAGATCTCCCTCTCCCTATCTCCCTCACCCTGTCTCTCTAAACCTCCCCCTCACTCTATCTCTCTCTCTCTCAAATCTCTCTCGCCGTTACACTCTCCCTCCATCCTCTCTGAAACTTTCCCCCTCCGGCTATCCTGCTCTCCCCATTCTCTTTTCTCCCCTGAGTTTCTCACTCCCCGATCTCTCTCTCTCTGTGCCACCACACTGCCTCTCTCTGTCTGCACCCTCATTCTCTATCTCTCCCTATTCCCTACCATTTCTCTCTCTGTCTCTGCACCCCTCTCATTCGCCCTCTACATCTTGCCTCTCTCTCGCGCTCTCCCCACTGCCCGGTCTCTTTTGCTTCCTTCCCGCTCTCTCTCCATTACCCCATCCCTTTCCACTCCTCCACATCTATCTCTCCCGTCCGCTATCTTTCTTCTCCCACTTTCACCTTCTCTGTACCAGGCACCTCCCTCCCACTCAAACCCTCCCTCTGACTCTGCCTTCCATCTCATTCCCTCTTCCTCACTCTGACTCTCCCCAACACTGTCACTCCCCTCGATTTGAATTTCTCTCCCCTCGCTCTCCCCCTCCCACTCTCTATATCTACTCCATCCCCTCTCTGTCTCTGTCTCTCCCCTTTCTCTCTCCAGTCTCCCTCTCGACTTCACCCTCTCTCTGTTTCCTCTCTCTCTAAGAGAGCAACGCCTCCGTCGTTCTCTCTCCCACTCCTAATCCCCCGTTCCCTTTATCACCGGCGTCTCACTTGATAAACGCTTCCCTCTCTACCCCCTCCCCATCCCTCTGTCGCTCTCCCCGTTGTCTCTCTCTCTCTGGTGTTCCCTTTCTTCGCCTCCCTCTCTGTTTATGTCTACCCTCTCCCTTCCCTCCCAACTTCTCACTCAACCTGTCCATCACTTTCCCCACACCATATCTCCCTATCTTCCTCCTTCCAACTCACTTACTGTCTCACTGCCTTCCGTCTCTTTCTCTCCCTCTCGCTTCCCCACGCATTTCTTCCGCTCTCCACCACTCTTTCTCTGTCTCCTCTCCATTTCTCTCCCCTTCCCTGTGTCTCACGCGTCTCCAACTCTTTATCTCGCTTTCTTGATTGCCCCACTCTGTCTCTACCCTCTCTCTTTTCTTTCTCGCTCCTGTATGTCTTTCCCCCATTCTCCCATCCCTATCACTCAACCAACCTTCTCTCTCTCTCCCCGTCTGCCCGCTTCCAGCTCTTTTTATCTATACCCGCCCTCTTTCTCTAACTATCATACGACTCTCTCTTTCCCATCTCTCACTCTCTCATTTACCCCCTCTGCCAGTCCAATCTCTCTCTCTCCTCTCCCTCTCTCTCTCCCCTTCGCTCCCGCTTCTCACTCTCTGTTACACTCCCTCTCACTCCTCTCTCACCCCCACACCTACCTATCTTTCTCTCCCTCATGACTGTCTCTCTGTCCTTCTGTCTCTGTGTCTCACTCTCCCCATTTCACCCACCCCCGGTCCACGGGTTCCTATCACCGCCCAAACACTCTCTCACACCCTAGTCTCGATCCATCCTCCTCCCTCTCTCTGCCCCATTTCCTTTCCTTTTCTCTACCAACCCATTCTTTGTCTCTACTGTTCCCTCTCTTCATCCCCTACCCCACTCTCTCTTCCTCTTTCCTCACTCTCACTTTTGTCCTTCTGGCCACTCTCACCTTCCCTCTCTTCCACATCAAGTCTCTCTCTCCCCATTCCTCTCTCCACCCACTCTCAACCTGTTGTCCCTCATCCCTCCCAGACCGTCTCTGCCCCGTCCTTCACTCTCCTTCCCTCGCTCCCGTCCCTGTCCCTCTCCCCTTGTTTGCTCTTCACCCGTTTTCTCTGTGTCCCCTACCTTCTCAACCCTCATTTCCCTCCCTCTCCACTTCTCTTTTCTTTAAACCCCTCTCTTCTCCTTCTCTCCTGCCCATCTCTTCCGCCTGACACTGTCGAATCCCTCTCTGCCTCTCTTCCTCTCTCTCTTCCTCCTCGTCACTTTCTCTCTCTCTTCCTCCAGTCTCGCTCTCTGACATTTGCCCTTTCCTCTCTCCCACCCTTTCGCTTGATCACATCATCATTCCCCCTCTCTCTCTATCCTGTCTTTCTCTCTCTCCCTCTCCCCACCTCTCTGTCTTCCCGCATTGCACCTCTCTCGCTGGTTCTCTTCGTCTCTGCCTCTGAAAACCTCACGCACCACCACCCTCTATCACTCTTTCTCCCACCTCCCTCTCTCTAACACCCTCGCTTTCTCTCTGGACACTTCTTCACTTTCTCTGTCTTTCTCGTTCCCTCCGACCCTCTCTTTCTCTCTCCTCATTTACCTCTCTGTCCCCCCTGACCCCCTCTCATTTCACCTCTCTCCCTCTCTCGGCATCTTCCCGTCATCCCCATTCAGTCTCCGCCCCTCTGTTCTTCTACCACATTCTCTCTCCAGCCCTCTCTCCCACTCCTTTCTGTCTCTCACCACTTCGCTGTGCCCCTCTATCCCTAACCGTCCCCCATTTCTCTCTCTCGCTCCCCACTCCCTGACTGGCGAGGCCTCGCTCTCTTCCTCCCTCTCCTCTTCGTTCTCACACCCCTCATTCTTGCGCTCTCCCCCTTTGACGCTCTTTATCTCCCCTCACTCTCTGCCTCTCTGAGCCCTGTCTCTCTCACTCCCTCTCTGTCCATGTGTTTCTTTCCCTTCTTCTCTTTCTGCCTCCCCCCGCCTGGTGTCTCTCCAAAGTGCCTCGATTTACAGCTTCACCCTCCCTCCACTCGTTCAGTGTCTCCTGCCTCCCTCATTCTCTCCCCTCCATTTCTCTCTCCATCCACCCTCACGCCTCTCTCTCCCACACTGTCTCTCCACCTCCCTCACTCTCTATGTTCCCCACTCTCTCTCATTCCACATAACAGTCTCACTTCTATCTCTCTAGCTATCTCTTCCCTCCTCCCTACCTCCCACTCTCTGCCCACTCTCTCCCACTGTCTCTCCTATCCTCTCGCCCTCTCTCGCCCAGCCCACACGCTCTCACGCTCCCACATTCCTCTATCTCCCCTCCCCCCCGCTCCTACTCTGTCTCTGTCTCAACCAGCCTTTTCCTCTTCCTGTCTGCCTTTCACTCCTTCTATTGCCTTCGCACTCTCCCCCACTCTCTCTATCTCTCTCTCCAATTTCCCTTTCTCTCCCATCCCTTTCTCCTCCCCTTCTCTGCCTCTCCCCACTGCGCTCTCTCTCCCTCTTTACCCCACGTTCTCCCTCTCGATTTTCCCACAGCCTTTTTGTTTCCCTGCCTTTGTTGCCCGCGCTCTTTCTCTGCCCAGTCCCCATCTCTCTCTCACTCCCATATCACTCTTTCTCTCTTTGGCTCACCTCTCTCGGTTTCCCTCTCTATCTTTCCCAGCCCTCCCTCTCCCTGTCTCTCTCCCCTCCCCATCTCTCTTCCTCATATCCTCTCTCCCTCTCACCTTCTCCTGTCTCTCCTTCCATCCCACTCTCTCTAACGCCGACACTCTCTCACACTGGGCCTCGCACGCTCTCTACCTTAATCGCCTTCCTAACTCTCTTTCCCCATCCTGACCTCTCTCCTAACCCACCACACACCTTCTTTCCACCCACAATCGCCTCCCCATCTCCACTCCCTCTCTCTCACAATCTCTCTCCCCGCACTCTCTACATCCCCTCGCTGCACTCCTTCCCCATTCCCTATACAGTCTCCCCGTGAACTCTCTGCCACCATCTCTCGCTTCCTCTCTCCCTCCCCATCACTCTCACCACACGCTTCTGTCTCCCCTTTCCTCTCTCTCCCCATTCCTCTTTCCGCAACCAACCCATTCTCCCCCTCATACTTTTCTCTCGTTCCACTCACCCTTTTAACTTTCCCTGTCTCTCTCTCTCACCCCCGCTCTCCACCACTTGGTCTCTCTGACCTCATACGTTCTCCCAGCAATCTCTCTACACGCCCTTTCTTCCCCCACTCTCCCTCCAATGTTTACTCTCACTCTTACCTCACTCTCACTCCCTTCACACCCTTTTGATGGTTTTCCTCCCTCCCTCTCTGTCATTTGCTGTCCCGACTCCTATCCTTCCATTCTCCAAAGTACTCTCTCCACAATCTCTCACAACTCCCAATCTATCGCCCCTGCCCATGCTATCTCCCGCTTTCCTCTCTCTCCCTGTCGTTCTCTCTCCCCTCACTTCCTCCCTCTCTGCAACAATCTCACTCTCTCCAACCTATCCACAATCACTCCCGCTCCATCTCTCCCCTTGTTTCCCCACGTTTCGCTCCCAAACTCCCTCTCTCTCGTCGAACCTTCATCCCTCTTTCTGTACCCACCAATCTTCCCTCTTGCACCTCTCTCATTCTCTGCCTTGTACCCCTCCATTCCCTCTCGCTCCCTCCCTCTCGCTCCCTCCTCAGCTCTCTCTCTGTTCCTCACGCTTCCGTCTCTCACTCACTTTCTCATTCTATTTCATTCACTCTACTCTCCCTCCCGTCCCTCTCTGTCTGTCACCACCGCCTGCTCTCCCTTTCTCTCCCTCTCCTCCTCCGTTTTTCTCTCCGTAACTGCTCCCTGTGTCTCAGTCTCTCCTTTTACCCTGACCCTCTCCTTTTCTCTCCTCCATCTCTTTCTCTCTCTATCCCTCGCTCTTTCTCCTCTCTCTCCCTTTCCCAATATCCTCCCCTCCGTGTGTCTCCCCAACTCTTCACTCCTGTCCTTTTGTGTCACACCTCTCTTTCCACCTTCTCTCCCTCCCCATCGTTCTTTGTCTCTCACCTCCTCCTCCTCTATACCCACCGTCTCTCTCTCCACTGCTCTCTGTCTCTATCTTTCTCTCTCCCCCGCTGTGTCTCTATCCCCTCACCCTCTCTTTCTCACCAACCCTTTTTCTCCCTCTCACGCTCGACCTTTCTCCTCTGCTGCCGCACGTTCACGTCCCTCCCTCTCTCCATCCTCCTTCCCCTTCTCTCCCTCATGCCTCCCCTCCTTCACTCCCTCCCGTCCCCTCTCTCATCGCGCACCATCCCTCTTTCTTCCCTCCTCCCTCTCTCTCCACCCCTCATCCGCTTCCTTTCACGCTCTCCCGCTCCCTTTCTCTGCTGCATTCTCTCTCTACACCTGTCCCACTCTATCCCTCTGTTCTGTCTATCTCCACCTCCCTGTCTATATCTCTCTACCTACCCTCTTCCCAATTCCTGTCTATCCGTCTCCACTCCATCTCTGCGCCTCTCTCTCGTCTTCCACGTCCCCATACCTCTCACATCCCTCAATCTCCCGCTCTCCCCCTTTGTCTCTCTACCTCCCCCTCATTCTCTGTCTCTTTGGCCCTACCAGTGTCTCTCTTCCACACTCTCCCTCCGTCTGTTTCCTTCCCTTCTTCTCTTTTTCTCTCTCCAACCCCATTTTCCCTGTCTCGGTCCCCACCTCTTAATCTCACTCCCCATATGCCTATCTTTCTCCACCCCTAAGGCTCTCTCCGCACTGCTTCTCTCTCCCACTCTCTCCACTCGCTCATTCACTCCCACGTCCTTCATTCTCTCCCCAACACTTTTTCTCTCTCTGCGCCCTCACGTTCTTTCTCCCACTCTCCAAGACTGCTTCTCTCTCCCACTTTTCCTCCTTTTCTCTTCTGCACCATCCCTCTATCTCTGACGTCTCCCTCTTTCTCACCCCTTCTCTCTTGCCTCTCTCTCTATTTCATTCTCCCCGGCCGTATCCCTCTCTGTTTCTCCCGCTCACCCTTTCTCACTGCTTTCTCTCGTTTTTCCCCCCTCTCTGTCCCCAATCATTTACTCTTCCTCTTCCACCTCACTCTCTCAACCTCTCTATCCCCCACTCCCACTTTAACTGTCTATCCCCTCCACTGTCTGTCTCTTTCAGCTTCTATATCTCATCCTCTTTCTCTCTCCCTTTAGCCTCTCTTAAATCCCTCTCCAGCGACACTCTCTTCCCCTTCCTTGTCTCTCTCCCTCGCTCACTCTCTTCATCCCCTCCCTCTCACTCGCCCACTTCCCTCTCTCTCCTCGCCCACTTCCCTCTCTCTCTCAATCTCCCTCTCTCCAGCTTTCCTGTCCTTCTGTCTGCATCTTCCCTTTATTTATCCTCTATCCCCGTCTCTGTATTTTCTCCTTCCTCACTCTCATTCTCTGTCCACTTCAATCTGTCTCTAGCCCGTCATTCACTCTCTCTCCCATCCTCCCACTCTCTCTTTCACTCCCCTTCCCTATTCTTTCACTCTTCAACCCCTTTCTCTGTCGTCTCTCTCTCCCAGCATCCCTACTTCTCTCTCTTCTTACCCTCAGTATCTCTCAACTCATATCTCTATATTGCCGACATTCTCTCTCTCCGCCTCACTTCCCCCCTCTCCACTCCTCTCTCTATCTCCCTCCCGCTCTATCTCTCCTTCTCCCTGTCTCTCACTCCCCCTTTCCCTCTCTCTTCCAACGCCCTCTCCGTAAACATTTCCCTATCTGTCTCTCTCCCCTCCCTCTCTCTTTTCTGCTCGTTGGCCCCACCTCTCTATTTCGTTCCTCACACCTCCATCTCTCTCTCTCCACCCCTCCCTCTCTATACTCTCTCGCGGCCTCACTATCTCTCGATATCTCTGTGATGTTTCTCTCTCTCTCTGTTCCATCTCCGTCTTTCTCTCACCATCCGCCCTCTCTTTGTTCCCCGTCTCTCAGCCTCCCTCTCTCCCACTTTCCCTCTCTTTCACTCTGCCCCTTCCCTCTCTTTCTGACCCTCCCTCTTTCTCACCGCTTCTCTCTCACATCTTCCTCTCACTCTCCACTGCTGTTTCCCTCTTTCCTTCCTTCCACTCACTCTTTCTCGCCTCTCTCTCTCTCGCTCTTCACGTCTCTCTATCCCTAATCACTCTCTCTTTCACTTCCACCTCACTCTCTTTGTCTCTCCACCCTCTCTCTCTCTTTCTCACACCTCTCCGAGCCTTCCTATTTCTATTTCTCTCAATATCCCTCTCTCTCTCCCTCTCTGCACGCCCCTCTCTCTGTTAGCTCCCTCTTTCTCACCCCTATTCTGTCCCCTGTCCCTGCCACTCTCCCCCGCCGTCTCTCCCTCCCCAACCTCCCACTCATTCTCTCTCGTTCCGCCTGTCTCTCCCAAATCAGTCCACGCTCCGCATCTCTCTCTTCACTTCCTCTTACTCTCTCTCGGCCCCATTTTGTCGTTCTCCCCTCCTCTCTGTCCCCAATCTCTCTGTTTCCTTCTTCCACCTCACACTCTCTCTCCCACTCGCTCTTTAACTGTCTCTCCCCTTCCCTCACTCTGTCGTTTTCTACATGTCTCTCTCACCAAACCCGCCGTCCCCGCCTCTCTTAACCGCCCCTGTCTCCGACTCTCTCCCCTGGTTTGTTTCTCTCTGCCTCACTCCATCCCCGCACTCTCACTCCCCACTCCCCCGTTTCTCTCTTAACACCTCTCTCTCCACAGCCTACTTATCCCCTTCTCTCTCCTTCCCCCTCTCTTCCCTTCTACTTCGCTCCTCACTGCCTCCTCTCTCTCACTCGCTCTCCATACGTCCCTCTCCTTCTCTCTCTGCCAACCCCTCTTTCGCTCTCTCTCGTCCCCTACTTCTCTCTTTCTACCTCCACATCTAACTCGCTCTCCCCTGGCTTTTCTGGGTCTCCCCACTCATTCCTGTCTCCACCCCCTTCCTCTAACCATTCTCTCTCCATCTCTTTCTCGCCTCTCTCTCTCCCCACTTTCTTTCTTAAACATCACTCAGCCCCTCTCGTGCCCTCTTTCTGTCTATAACCCCGCCCTCTCTCTTGTTCTTCCCCCCTCTGTCTGCCAGCCCATTTCATCTCTCCTTTTCGACTTCATTCGCTCTCTATCCACTCCAATTGTCTCTCTTTTGATACCTGTCTTCTCACTCTGTCATCACGCTTTCCAAAATTTTATTAAGACTCAATATCTTTCACCTTCCTGTCTGTCTCACGCCATACTCCCACTCTCTCTCCACCCGGTCTCAGCCTCGCTATCTCGCTGTCTACGTTTCTCGACTTTTCTCTCTGCACCTTCCATCTCTCTCTCGCCCACTTTCCCTCTCACCACTCCTTCTCGCTCCCACTCCCCCTCTCTTCCACATGTCCCCCATCTCTCCTACCCTCCGTATTCTCTTTTTCCACTTCTGCCACTCTGTGTCGCCCCAACCCAATATCTCTGTCTCCATTATTCCCTCTCCCTCTCCCTCATCACTCTCTCTTCCCCCTCCCTTTATCTCGCCCCCTCCCTGTCGCCCATCACCCTCTCCCTCTCTGACGCCTCTCTGTATTCTTTCCTGCTCTTCTCCCATTCTGTAAACTCGCCCTCCTCTCTGTACCCCACGACGTCTTTCTGTGTCTCTCGTTCCCCACAGCTCTCTCTTCCTCTCTCACCGTCTGCCTTCTCTCTCCACAGCCGTCCATCTCTCTCTCTCTACCCGTCCAAATTATCTCTCCTCCCCTCACTCTCTTTCGATTCCCACTCTCACTATCCAAAACTCTCCGTCGCTCGATACACCTCCACCTCTCTCTCTCGCGTCTGTTTCTATCTCGCCCCTTAGACACCCTCTCTTCTCGGCTGCCTGTCTTTGTCTGCACTCTGCCTGTCTTCCCCAGCTCCGTCCCTCTCTGTCATCTCCCTCTCTTTCTCCGTCTCACCCACCAGCGTCTCTTTCTTCCCCCTCAGTTTCTTTTTATTTCCTTTCCTCCTTCGATGCCTTCGTCCCTCCCCCCTCATTCCCTTTCACTCTTTTCACCCCTCACCTCTTCCTCTCAATCTCTCACTCTCTCACACTACCACCCGCTCTTTCTCTCTCGATCATTCCCCCAGGTTTCTCTTCCCATCTGCCTCCTTCTCTCCACCCAGCCCTCTCTGCCCTCTCCTCCTCTGTCTCTCGCTCCCCAATCTCTTTTTCTCTCAGTCTCCCCCTCCCATTCTTCTCTCTAAAACTATCTCTCTTTTTCAGCAACAGACTGTCCTTTCTCTCTCCCCTTCCTCTGCATCTATCTTTCTCTCTCCCTCAGCTGCGTGTTTTGCTCAGAACTCCCTCTCCTCTCCCTCTCCCTCCCTCTCCCCTCCCTCTCTCTTCCATCTCCCTCTCTCTCCGCGCCCCCATCTACTTTCTCTCAACTTCTCTCCATATAACCACAGTTCTCTTCGTCTCTCTCTCTCTCCCTCCACCTGCCCCCTCACTCTGCACTTTGTCTCCCCTTCACGTATGATCTCTCTCTCTCTAACTCCCTCCCTGTCTCTCTCGATAGCTTTTCCTTCCCTCTCGAGCCTACTTCCTCTGTCTTTCTCTGTCCCACCCTGTTCGCTCTCTCTGACCACCTCCCTCCATCTCTGTTCCCTTCTCAATCTCCTCTAGATGCCGCTATTGCTCAACCCACCCACTCTCTAACCCTTTCTCTCTCTCCTGCCTTCCCCTCTCCACAATCTCACACATTTTTCTTCCAGTCCTCCCTCACTCTCTCCCCATTCACCATCCTGCTTCACTCTCCCTCAGTCTCCGCCGTGCCTTCTCCATTCACTCTGTCTCTCCCTCTCTCTAGCTCCACAGCTCTCTCTATCTATCACACTCGCTATGTCCTCTCTCACTCTTTATAATCTCTCTTCTTCCCTTTTACCTCCTCGCTCTCTCTATTGCCCTCAGTCTCTGTCTTTCTTATTACCTACCCTCTCTCTTCACCCTGCCTCTCTCCACGCACCATGACATCCGCTCTCCCTCACCCTCTCCCTCTCTCTACTCCAGCTCTCTCCATCACTCTCTCTCTCGGACTCCTTCTCTCTGTCGCTCTCTCTCTACTCTCTCGCTGCACTGCTCCTCCCTCCCAGTCTCTCTATTCATCTCCCTCTCTCTCTGTCTGCTATTCCCTGTCCTATCTCTTTGAAACCCCCTCTGTCTCTGTCCCTCTCTGTCTCGTCAAGCTGCCTCTTTTGCTCGACTTCCCTCTCTCTCTTTTGCTCCTCCCTCTCTCTCTCCCGACATCCTCTCCCAAATGTCTCTCAGCCCTGCCTCTCTTTCTCTCCCTCGTCCGTCTCTATCCTCTCCTTCTCCGTGTCTGTACCCCCTCCATCTCTTTATCTCTGCCTCTCTGTCTCTCCCCACCACCGTCGCTCACTCTCACTGCTCCCTCTCTCCCCTCTCCATTTGTGTATCCCTCCCTCTCTGCCGCACCACCCTCTCTTTCCCCCTTTCGTTCCTCCAACTCTCCTTCTCACTCTCTTCGGCCTTCTCTACGTCCACAATTCCCTCTCTCTCCTCTCTCTTTCTCGCCCTCCTCCTCTCACTGGCTTTCACTCTCTTTCAACACTCTGTCTCTCCAATCCACCCTCTCTCTCTTCCAGCCTGTATCTCTCTAACCACTCTCTTTCTAAACCCCTCGCTCCCTGTCTGTCCTCTTTCCTCTTCTGTTCCACATGTGGTTTTCGCTCTCTGCTCTTCCCACTCTCTCTCTGTCAACTTTGCTGACTGCGTTTCGCTTCTCCCTCATTCTCTCTTCCCTCCATCTCTCTTTCTCTGTTTTCCCCTCCCTCTCTTTCTCCTCTCCCACGCACTGCCACCCCCTGTCTCTCTTTCTCCCCCTTTAATTTTCTCTCCATCCCAAACTCTCTCCCATCCGCCCTCTCTCTTTCCCCTTTCTCCTCTCACTCTCTCAAGCCTCTCGCTCGCTGTCTCTACCCTCCTCGCTTTCTCTCCCTGCCATTCGTGCCTCCCTGTAACTCTACCATTCTCTATCCCTCTATCTGAGCCGACTCTTCCTTTCCCTCTCTGTCTCTCTCCGGCCTACCTCTTTATCTATCCCTCATCTCTCTGCCTTCACGTCTCTCCCTCTCTCACGTCTGTCTGTCTTCCTCTCTCCACTCACTCTCTCTCAACGAACTATCTCTCCACTTGTCCCAGCCTCCCAATCTCTCTTTCCCCTTTCCCTCCCTCTTTTTCTCTGCCTCTCCCCTCTATCTTCGCCTTTGCTATCGCTCTCTGCCCTTTCTCACTTTCTCCATTCTCTGTCTCTGCCCACGCTCTCACCCACCTGTCTTGCTCCGTGTCTCGATCTCTCCTCATCTCTCTTACTTTTCTCTCCCTCTCTCTCTTCTGCCGTCATGCTCCTCTCCCCAGTCTCTTTCAACCCAATCTCCCTCATCCCTCCCTCTCTCTCTACTCCCTCACACCCTACCTCAACCATTCACTCTTCCTCCCCGTATCCCTCTCCGTCCCTTCTCTCACCCTCCTGTCCTCCCCCACTGTCGCATTCTCCCATCTCTCTCCTGTTTGTCTCGCTCTCTCTCGTTCTCTCTATGTATCTGCCCCGCAATCATTCTCTCTCCCCCCCTTCAATCTCTAATCCTACCTCCCTCCCTATCTCTACCCCTTCCGTCTGTCTTCTTCCACTCTCCATATCTCTCTCTCCCACGAACTTCTACTCAGCCTCTTCCCTCTCTCTCCTTCCCTCTCTCTCCCCTCCCTCTCTCTGCACTTTCTCTCTGTCTTGTCCTCTGTCCCCTTCCATTCCTCCCTCCCTCTTCTCACTTTCACCGTCTCTCTAACCCGTGCCTTGCTCTCTCTCCCTCGCCCTCTACACCTTTCTCTCCAACCCCCTCTCTCTCCACCTCTCTTACACCTCCCCACTCTCTTTCTCTCTCCTTCCATTTTCTGTACCTCACCTCTCTCTCTCCACCCTCTCCGTCTCTCTACCCCTACCATCTCTCCCCACCAACATCTCTCCCTCTAATCCCTCCCTGTCTCCTTCTGTCACCGCGCCTCACTCTCTACGACCCTCATTTTCTATATCTCTCTTGACCCACCAGTCTTTCTCTCTCCCCATCCACCTCTCTCTGTCTCCACAGCTGCCTCTGTCTCCGCTCTTTTTTGTCTGCCCCGACCCCCTTCCGATACCCACTCTCTCACCACTCATCTCTCTCTCCTCCTCTCTATCTCAATTTCCTCTGGTCATGTCTGTCTTCCCTCCGTCTCTCTCTGTCTCTACAACCTCGCTGCCTCTCACCGCTTCCTTCTCTCTAACCTTTCCCTCCATCTATCTCCAATTCACTCCTCCTCGCGCTCTCTTCAGACAGGCGGGCTACAGGGATATTTCAATCATTCTTTGAACTCAGGTGCCAGTAAGTCAAGGCACCATCCCACTGACTGCATCGATCACTTCAAATTATAAACATTAAAAATGTGCATTAAAATTTACCGAGCAGCAGAGTGAAGGATCTTGTTGTTTGTCGTTGTTTTGAAGAAGCTGAGCTGGACAGAGGCAGAGTCAGCCACAAGTCTTAGTCCTTGGGGAAGGAGAGGGAACCGGGGCCTGAGCTCAGGAGTTCGATTTAAGTTGCTCTGTCATTGCTTTCCCCTCTGGGTCCCCCCACCGACCTGGTCTTCGGCACAGTTCATCTCTCTACCCCGTTACCGCGATCTCCAATCGGAGAGATTAGTTGTTCGAATTGGACGCCTGTGAAGAGCGGTGTGCCACAGTGACCAGGTTGCTGTTGTTCATTGCTTTCGTAATAGATTTGGATGACAATATAGGAACCATTGATAGTTTGCAGAAGATACGAAAGATTTGTGTGATAATGGACAGTGAAGAAGGTTATCTAAATGAACGATGAGATCTTGATCGACTGGGTCAGTAGTCTGAGGTATGGTGGATGGAGCTTCATGCAGATAACTGTGAGACATTGCATTTTGTTAGACAATCCAAGGCAGGATATAATCACTTAACGGTAGGGACCTGGGGAGTGTGTTTGAGCAGAGCTGCGAAGAAGGCGTTAGCACTGAGTAAATGAATTGGGGCATTATGCTGTGGCGATACAAGGGAACGGTAAGGCCACATTTGGATCATTGAGTACAATTCTTTTTCGCCTGCTACAGGAAGAATGCTATAAACTGGAAAGGGGATAAAATATTTAAAATTATGGGCTGGATACTGGAGGTTTTGAGACATATGGATGGCCTGGGATTTTGTTAGTTTTGCATTAGATGCTGAGGGGTGACTTATAACATCGTGAGAGGCATAGATAGGATGAAGAGAAATGTCTTTTGCCCAGGGTGGGGGGAGGGGGGGATCCAAAACCCGAGAGGTGAGTTTGAAGTTAAGATGGGAGAGATTGAAAATAAATCTAAGGGGCAGCTGTTTCTCACAGTGGGTGGTTCATTCATGTTGTGCACTGTCAGAGGAAGTAGTATTGTTGAGTCCATTTACAACATTTAAAAGACAATTTGATGGGTACCTGAATAGGGAAATGTTTGGAGGTGTATGTGCCTAAAGAAGAAAAATAGAACTAGTTGACATCAGGAAAACTGGTGAGCATGGACGGGTTGGGTCGAATGCTCTGTCTGAATATTGCATGACTCTGAGAGTCTATGACTCAATTGTTCATAGCTAATTCTTTCCTGCAAATAGTTCATTTACAAGTCAAAACATCCTCTGCGCATGCTTTCAAAGTCTAGCTTTCTGAAATTCCTTAAGTAGAGAATTCATGATATTGATGTGGTGCTGGAAACCACAACAGCAGCAGAAATAGAATTATATTCAACCACAGTCTGAAACCTTTTTACCCAGGATAGTCATCATTACTATCAAGCTGCTCTATGTTTCAGTAACGAGTGCGGGTGAACATGCCAGAGTCAGAACCATGTGAGGCAAAAACTGACGATAACCAGCTGTAGCTACTTTACTTTTTGCATACGCTCCAAAGAGCAGGACGAACATCTAATAGACAGAGCGCCACGATCCCAAGATCAACAGTCCAACAGTTCTGCAAAATCTAGTCATAAATGATGATGGATAGTTTTCCGACTCACTGCAGGAGATTGCTCTGAAATTAACCTCATGCTAATTAATGTAACAGACCTGTACATAGTGCAAAAGTCAAGGATGTAGTCTCTGCATCATCCTCATCCAAAAGCGTTGAGTCAGAGGTCCACCTCACACTTGCAATGAAGCCCATAGGATCACCCATAGCTGTATTCAACAGATTCGCGTCGCTGCATATGACATGAAGAAACAGCTGTACACATTTTATATGGCAAAGTCAATGGGCCCAACACTACTCCTGCAATAGGAATGAAGACTTCTGCTGCACAACAAGCCGTGTACCTGGGAAAGCTGCTTCATTCCAGCTCAAACTCTGACAGCTCCCTTGCAATGTGGAACATTACTCAACTAGTACCAGTCCGGTAACAGCGGAATAATTACAATATTACGATCCACTCAGTCTCATCACCATCGTCAAATCTTTGGAAATTCTTTTTGACAGAGCTGTCAAACAGTACAGAAATAACCTGCTCAGTGTGGTTTCCGTTGGATCCCCATGTGGAGGTGGAGCTGTCGTGCAAGTGTCAATGTATTGCTCATCTGCACACGGCTAATGTTATGGCTGCTGGCGGAAGTTAAAAGCAATTAATAAAATATCGACATCTAAACTCTGGTGTCAGTAATAGAGACGTGAATCCAACGTCGATCCAACGTCAGTTTGCTTCCCCATTATACTTTCAGGAGCAAATCTCCCGTGTTTTCCTGGTCTGGCCTAAAAGTGAGTCCATACACAGACATGTGATAAGCTCTTCTGTTCCGAGATCTTAAAGAATTAAACTGGACAGAATAACCAGCACCAGCCTCGGTATTGGAAAGGGAATGGCAAACACGATTACGTCGACTCTTCAAAAACATGTTTCCTAACATGTGAGAGCTTGTAACAACATTTACAGAGCTTATCCACAGATTTCACAGAAATCTCGGGAAAAGAGTGGGTCAATCAACAAATTGAGCCTCCCCATTCTAGTTCAGGAGAGAACATCTCTCCATTGTATCTCACCCCCACAATGCACGCATCCCTTACTATGATTAACCGTTGGACAACATATTAAATATTAACATCAGCAATCGTTTGGTTTGCCTATTCAATAAAGTGATGCTTGATCCTCTATCTGCACAACATAGTCCTGTGCAATCTCTATCCCTTGAGTATCTCAAAATCCTTATTTATATTCAGTGCCTTTGCTTCCACAGCTTGATGTGTGAGGGAGTTTCCCAGGTTCACCAGTCTCTGAGTGCACACATATATTCTCATCTCAATGCTGAGTGGCCTTCTGTACCGAATCTTGTGACATGCTGTTTTATACGTCCCAGTCAGGGGAATTGTCACCGCTGATTCCAATCTGTCTGGCCCTGTCAGAGGTTTATATATTTCATTGAGATTTCTACTAATTTTCCGAAACCCAATGAAGCACAGGTCCAGTCGAACCAAATTCTGCTCCCACAACGAGTCGGTCATCACAGAGATCAGTCTGGTCATCCTTTACTGCACTCCCTCAATGTCACGTTTATCCGGCATTACTTCAGGAGATCAAAACTGCACACAATGTCGCAAAATGTTCGAAATTATTTCTCAATATGTCCCTGTACAACTGCAGTAAGACACCATTACTCTTGTGTTAAATCCCCGTTGAAATGAATTTCAATACAACATTTGTCTTCCTTATTGCTGTCTGCTCCGGCAATATTGCTTTCAGTGTCTGATGTGCAAGAAGATCCAGATCCTATTCAGTTACAGCTACCGACTTAGTGTGTCTCTGTACACTGGTTCGTGTGCCACTGCCATTCGTGGCATTGACTTCTGGCTTTACAACTCGCTGCGCTGTATGAACCTCGGAGATCTGTATAGAAGGGAAAAAGAAAGGAGCACGGTCCCTTTATCGAAGCACATTTTTTGTGCAATCCCTTTTAAAAATTAGTATTCTATTCTTCCCACCAAAGTGCACAACTTCACATCTACCCACATTGCTCTCCACCTGCGAAGTATTTGTCCATTCACACCACTTGTCTCAGTCACCTTAGAGCTTCTGTTATGTTCTCACCCACTCACAAGCCGACATCGTGTATTGCCATCAGCGGGCTTGGTAATATTATTTTGCACTCCAGCAACCAAGGTTTGAAATTTATTGGGAATACCTGAGGTGCAACACCCAATCCCTGTGATGCCGCATGATACTTACATCCCAAAAGACAGCGCCATTAACCTTCACACTGGTTCCTGTCAACTCTCCCATTTTAAAACCATGTTCATATATTAGCCCATACCCACGAGATTTGATTTTGCAAAGTAGGCTTGGGACATTATCAAAAATCTTTCTGAAAACTGAAGTGCACTGCATCCACTGCTTCTCCACAAGGTGTCGAACAGTCAATTTCTCAAAGACGACTCTCATTTCATAAATCTACCTTTACTTTATCTCTATTCTTCTAGATCACATCGCCCTCGGCCTTCTCTGCTCCAATATAAACAACGTGAGCTTATACTAGCTGATATTCTCCATCGCCGGGAGCATCCTGGTGAATCTCCACTGCATCCCTTCCGGTGCAATCACTTCATTCCCGTAAAGTGGCTCCCAGACCTGCACGCAATATTCCATCTTGGCCTAACAAAAGTCCTTGATAGCTCTTGTAAATTGTGCTGAGATGAATATAAACAATAGCTATTGTCCACAATGTCAAGTTAACAGGATGGAGATCTAAAGAGAAGTTAAGGAGACGTCGAAGTATATTAGAACATTTGCATATTTCAACGAGAAAAATGTCGAAGCCTTCTTCATTTCATTTGAAAAAGTGGCTAACACAATGCAGTTGTCAGAGAATTAGTGGGTAATTTTGGTTCAGACTAAGCTGGTGGGCAGGTCAAGTGAAGTATATACAGCGCTGTCAGTTTAGGAGTCAATACATTATAAAGAGGTCAAACAGACTATCTTCAGTGCTTATGAATTGGTAGCAGGAGCAGAGACGGCGGTTCAAAAACATAAAGATGGAACCAGGTGGGGCTCTTGTTGAGTTCCAAAGAGTTAAGTGTTATAATGTGATAGATGGGCGCATGCGTTAAAAATACACAGAGGTGTGAGGGTGCAAGAGAGGTTATTCTGCTGAAAGAATTTGGAAAAATAACTTCCAGAGATGAGAAGAATTTGTGTGAATAAACAGAAAGCTCAGAAGAGAAAGACTAGCAGAGATAGCAGTCAAATATGCTTTACACACACACGCACACACAGACAGAGAGGGGGGGGGGCAGAAAAGGAATCAGTGTGTATTTGCTCGCAGTATTAATTGAATGATAGATTCCTACAATGAAAATGCAGACCACGGCAGTTTAGCACAGAGGAGAAATGAGCAGAAGCACACCAGATTGTATTGAGGTGTGGTGTTAGGGGCGGGAAGGCAACGGTGTTGAACAGGATTGGAGAACGGGCTGAGGGTCGGATGGGGGTCGATGTTGGGCACGGGGGCGTGGTCTTTGACCGTTTTGACGGGCGGGCAATGGGCGGTGTTGAAAGGGTTTGCTGAACGGGTAGTGGGCGGTGCTGGTGGCAGTCAGGAGGTGGTGTTGGATGGGTTTTGGGACGGCAGGGGGCGGTGTTGTGGATAGTCCTGGGGATGATGTTGGGGGCGGGCGTTTGGCGGTGTTGTTGGAGTTTCAGAGCAGGCAGTGTTGGTGTTAGACGGGATTTGGGGGTGGGCTGGAGTGGGGTTTTTGGTTTGGCCAGGGGAGGGGTGCGGGTTTTGCCCATGCTTTGCTGTTGCCTAATCTCCTGAATGGGGAACAGACTTTACAGACAACTCCGAGCCACCGGGGAGACACATGGAAGCAATGAAATCAATAATTAATTATCCGAACATTATAGGCATTCTCATTGTTTTTGTGCATACATGTATATGTGTACGTCTGTGTATATATATACACACACACACATATATTAACATATATAATATATATATATATATATCACACCAAAATTTCAATCTATATCCCCTCGTGCTATCCATCGCCATCCGAGGAGAGACACTTTAAATGTCCAATCTATCCAAACCCCTGATTAACTGATCTGTTTCAGCTGACTCACATCTCAACCTACTTGACACGAACGAAAGCAGCTTCAAGTCCCTCAGCCTTTCCTCATAACACCGTCCCTCCATTCAAGATAACACCCCACTAAATTTCCTCTGAACCCTTTCCAAATATTCCGAATTCTTCCTCTAATGCAGAGACAAAAACTACACGCAATACTCCAAATGTGGCAGCACAGAGTTTGTACAGCTGCAGGATGATCTCATGGTTCCGAAACTCAATCCCACTATCAGTAAAATCTAACAAACCTTCTTAACAGCCCTCTCAACCTGCGTGGCAACTTTCAAGAATCTATGCACCTGGACACCGAGATCTCCCTACTCATCTATCCTTCCAAGTAGCTTACCATTAGACCAATACATTCTATTTCTGTTCCTCCTTCCAAAGTGAGTCACCGAACGTTTCTCAGCATTAAACTCCATTTACGAACTCTCAGCACAGCTCTGCAGCTCTGTCGCGGTAACTTACAACATTCTTCATCAATATCTACTCCTCTAACCAACTCAGTGTCATCTCCAAATTTACTAAACCATCCTGCTGTGCCGTCATCCATATCATTTGTAAAAGTGCTAAACGACAGTGGACCCAAAACAGATCCCGACAGTCACCCAGTAGGAACTGAACCCCAATTTGAAGATTGCCATAAAACACCACCCGATGTTTACTTTCAGAGAGTTAATTTCTAATCCAGACTAATAAATCGGCCTCAATGACATGCCTCCGCATTTTGTGCTGTGGACTACCGCGAGGAACATTATAAAACGTCTTATTAAATTCATTTCCATCACATCAACCACTTGACCCTCATCCACCTGTTTGGCCACTTTCTCAAAGAACACAGTAAGGTTTGTAAGGCACGACATACCCTTCACAATACCGTGCTGACTGTACCTAATCAACACATTACTTTTTTAGATGATTCTTAATCCTGTTTCTCACAACGCTGTCCAAAACTGTACCCACAACTGAAGTAAGGCTCAAAGGTCTATTACTTCCACGGTTGACTCTACTCCCCTTTCAGAACAAAGAAGGGGAGTAGAGACAAGGAGGATTTGCTATCTTCCAGTCTTCTGGTACTATTCTTGTAGACAATGACGACATAAAGATCAAAGCCAAAGGCTCAGCAATCTGCTCCTTTGGATAAGTCCCGTCTGGAGGAGGGGCCTTATCTATTTTTCCACTTTGCAAAAATGATAACGCCTCCTGCTTATGCACCTCAATCCCGCCTAGTTTAGTATGCTGTATCTCAGTATACTGCGCGACCGCATTGTCTTTTTCAAGTGTGAATTCTGACGAGATACACCACAACAACAGTTACTACTGGGTGACTGTACACTTATGCAAATGTTACCTCACCTTCTCAATGAACTCAGTAAGGTTTGTGAGGCACGACCTGCCCCGACAAAACCGTGTTGACTATCCACAATCAACGTATTGCCAGGAACAGCCTCTTGCTTCTTTTACCTCCGTGTTCCTCATCGCAGTAATGTGCTTGAGCTAGAAATAAACACATTCAGCTTTCGCACTCACGGAGGATTCCTGAGGAGGATTCATTTCAATCTCCCCACTTTCTAAACCAAAGAGTATTCAGCCAAATCTAACTGTTCGGGAAGTAATCCCATTGCTTGCAGCTTGTATTAGCAGATTAACTTCAGAAGCAGCATAAAATTTGGGACAATCTCATTTTGTTTTCTTCAGTTCAAGTAATATTTGAGCAGACATTATTTGAAGATGCCGGTGTTGGTCTGATGTGTTCAAATGTAAAAAAGAAATACGCAACAGTAAGTCATTGTCCAACAGATTTATTTGGAAACACTAGATTTTGGAACAATGCTCCTTAACGCCTGATGAAGGAGCAGTGCTCCGAAATCTAGTGATTCCAAATAAAACTTTTGGACTGTAACATGATATTTTGTACAAAGTTAAAAATCACACAAAACCAGCTTATAGTCCAATGGGTTTAATTGAAAGCACACTAGCTTTCCGAGCGCCAATCAGGTGATTGTAAAGGAGCGGCGCTCGGAACGCTAGTGTGCTTTCTATTGAAATTGTTGTACAATAGCCTGGTGTTGTGTGATTTTTAACTTTGTACACCCCAATCCAATACCGGCAGCTCCAAATCCTGACGACTGATGTTGTGTGACTTTTATATTTGGAGAGAGTTATTTCAAGTTAAAACTAAAGAGAGTTTGTTTTTCAGTTTGTCAGTTAAGAGTGTGTTTGTGCACACGTGCATGTGGGTGTGTTTAGAAAGGGAAACATCCTTGAATATACTTGAATATGCGCACGGTTCGTCATACGTCGTTCATTATAGTTAACGTAATGTTGTTTGGTCACAAACTTGTTATTTAAGCAGATTAAAACAATTTGCCTGATCAAGTGTAATATCGACATCATCAGCGATATGAATAACCGGCTTATATCTAAAATGACCTGTGTCCAGAGAAGTAATGGGACCAGAAAATGAAGCAATACCTTGAAAATCCAGGGGATTATGGGTCAATGAGCATGAAGTCAGTGATGGCTTAGTTGCGGGAAGGGATTCTGAGTGATAGGATCCACATTTTCAGCAAGAATTGTTTAGGACGATTCAACATGGCTTTGTGATCTGGCATTCATGTCTCATTAACTTAATTGTGTATTTTGAAGAGTTGATGAAGAAGATTGAAAAAGGCAACGTTGCAGACATTGCCGACATAGACTTCCCCAAGATGTTCGACAAGTGGACAGATCAGTAACTTTAGGTCACATGGAATGCGGGGACACTAGTCAATTGGATTCAAAATTGCCCTGAAGATCGGAAACAGAGAGTGATGGTGGAGCTTTGGTTCCAGACTGGAGCTCTTTGAACAGCGGTGTGGCACACGAATCACAGAGTTATTGTCAGAGAGGTGCACAGCATGAAAGCAGATTCTTACGTCCAACTCGTCCATGCTGACCAGGTGTCATGACCTAATGTAGTCCCATTTTCCAACACTTCGCCCATATCTCTCTAAACGTTTCATATTCATATCCACATCTAGAAAGCTTTTGAATGCTGCAATTGTGCCGGTCTCCACCACTTCCTCTGGAGGCTAAGTCACACACGCACATTTTCCCTCAGCTCCCGTTTGTATCTGTGTCCTCTCACGCTGAACCTGTGCCCTCTTGTTCAGAAATTCTCCACCACATGGAAAACGACCATGACAGTTGTTTCTATCCATACCCCTCATAATGTTATGCATCTATATAAGGTCATCCCTCAGCCTCCGACACTCCATGGAAAACTACCCCAGCCGATTCCAGCTCTCCCAATACCTAAAATATTCCAACCCTGGCAAAACCCTTTTGAACCTTTTCTGAACTATTTCAAGCTTCACAACATCCTTCTGATACGAAGGGGATCACGGTGAGTCTGACATCGCTCGTGGGAAAGTTGTTGGAGGGAATCCTGAGGGATCGGTTTTGCATGTATTTGAAAATGCAAGGACGGATAAATGCGAGTCAGCATGGCTGTGTGCGTGGGAAATCATGTCTAACTAACTTGATTGAGCTCTTTTCATGAAGTAACGAAGAAGATTGGTGAGGCAAGTGGTAGAAATGTCCTATGTGGACATCAGAAAGGCGTTCGACAGGATTGCTATAGCACACTGGTTAGCAAAATTAGATGGCATGAAATACATTGACAACTAGCAATTGAGACACAGAACAGGCTCTAAGACAGAAGATAGAGGTTGGTCGTGGAGAGTTGCTTTTCAGAAAGCTCGTCTTCGACCAGTTGTGCGCCACAAGGATCGGTGCTGTGTTCACTACCTTCGTCAGATATATAAGTGCTTTGGATGTAAACACAGGAGCTATGCTTAGTAAGTTTGCAGATGACGACAAAATTGGAGGTGTAGTGGACAACGAAGAATGTTACTTCACATTCCAAAGAGATCAGTGCTGACTCCACTGGATTTCATCATTTACAAAAGGATTGCATATCACTATCATAGGCATGTTCAGTAAGTTTGCAGATGTCACCAAAAGAGTGATTAGTGAATAATGAAGAGGAATATCTCCAGGTACATTACCACCTTATCAGATGGGCCAATGGGTAAAGGAGTGGCAGTTGGAGTTAATCGAAGATGTACATGTCGTTTTGCATTTTGGTGAGGTAAAGCAGAACTGGGCTTAGATAATTAATGGTAACGACCTGCTGAGTGTTTCCGAAAAAAGAGACATGGTGCATAGTTGCTTGAATGTGGAGTCGCAGGTAGAAAGGGTGGTCAAGAACACGTATAGCATCTTTGGCATAATTCGTCAGAAAATTGAGTCTCGGAGTTAGGGTGGCGTGTTGCTCCTGTAGAAGACTTTCGTGAGGTCACTTTTTTTTACACTTTAGTGGGATCTGCAAAGAAAGGATGTTGTTAAAATAAACTGGTTTCAGAAATGATTTGAAAAGATGTTCCAGGAGTGGAGGTTTTGAGCTACAGAGAGAGGTTGAATCAATTGAGGTCATCAGTCTGAGGCTGATGAGACATAATAGACTATTACGAAATTATGAGAGGCATAGATAGCATGAATATTCAAGGTTTTTTTTTACCAAGGATTGGGGAGTACAAAACAAGAAAGTGTACGATGAGGATGAGTGGGGAGAGGTTTAGAGGGTACCATGGGACTACTTTAATTCACGCCGTGTGTGGTGTGTGCACGAAATGTGCTATCAGAAGAGGTAATGAAGGTGATTACATCTATCGTTTAAAATGCATTGGCATAATACAAAAATGTGAAGGGGTTATACGGATATGAGCCGAATGCATGTAAATAGGAGAAGATCAGATGAGGATATCTGGTCGACGGGGGCAGATGGGAGAAAAAGTCTATTCCTGTGCTGTTTCACTCTCTCGTTCTACAAGAGCGATGAGGAGAATTTCTAAAAGATCCTTTTTAATGTAAATTATCTATGACAGATGTTTGTGCGAGCCTGTCTGTTTGGATTTATTCAAAGCTGAGCTAAATATTTGACAGAGAAGTGAGTCACGGATCATGGGATATAGATAGGAAAGTCGGGCCGAGAGCAGAACCAGCTCATCAACGATCTGAGTGCCCGTGGACAAGGCTCAAAGTGTCCCACTTCTGCTCCTCAGTCCTGTTTTCCAACATTCCATTCAGCTCACTAAACCAGTTGGACAGGAGCAGTTAGAGGCCACTGACTCCTCTAACCAGGTGCATAGAAATAGGGTATACCATTCAACCTTTCAAGACTGTCACATATATTTCGGGGACATTTCCAAAATGTAATTGGAAAATCCTCGCTGGTCGGAAAGAGGCTCCTCATCTCTCTCGTTATATGGTCTACCCTCTCTGCAAATGGTGCTTTGCTTGTTGATCATTTTACAGACCCTGATTCACTGTGAATACAGTGCCCATACCTCACCCACAGATGGTTCACAGAATTCTCTGTCCTCCCTGATGCAACATTCAGTGACAGACCCTGCAGGAAAATAACACGCACTAATTTTCCAATAACGGATAATGAGTGTCTCAGAAACAGGAGCAGGTAATTCTGCACCTCAGGGCAGTTTCACAGCAACATGACGGAGCTATTCCGCCCATTGAAACTACTGGACAAGAACAGGGGTAGCCTATTCAGCGCATCCACACTATTACACAGTAAGAGTAGTGGCCTAGTCTTCTGGAAAAGACCAGGACCTCTCAAACGTATTTTACAGAGCTAACCCAGATCCTCTCCCTCTGAATTCCCTCTAACAACTTTCCCACTAGCGATGTCAGACTCACCGTGATCCCCTTCGTATCAGAAGGATGTTGTGAAGCTTGAAATAGTTCAGAATCGGTTCAAAAGGGTGTTGTCAGAGTTGGAATATTTTAGCTATTGGGAGAGGTGGAATCGGCTGGGGCAGTTTTCCATGGAGTGTCGGAGGCTGAGGGATGACCTTATATAGATGCATAACATTATGAGGGGCATGGATAGAAACAACTGACATGGTCGTTTTCCAAATGGTGGAGAATTTCTGAACAAGAGGGCACAGGTTCAGCGTGAGAGGACACAGATATAAACGGGAGCTGAGGGAAAATGTGCGTGTGTGACTAAGCCTTCAGAGGAAGTGGTGGAGACCGGCACAATTGCAGCATTCAAAAGCTTTCTAGATGTGGATATGAATATGAAACGTTTACAGAGATATGAGCGAAGTGATGGAAAATGGGACTACATTAGGTCATGACATCTGGTCAGCATGGACGAGTTGGAAGCAAGAATCTGCTTTCATGCTGTGCACCTCTCTGACAATGACTCTGTGATTCGTGTGCCACACCGCTGGTCAAGGAGCTCCAGTCTGGAATCAAAGCTCCACCATCCCTCTCTGTTTCCGATCTTCAGGGCAATTTTGAATCCAATTGACTAGTGTCCCCGCATTCCATGTGACCTAAAGTTACTGATATGTCCACTTGTCGAACGTCTTGGGGAAGTCTTTGCCGGCAATGTCTGCAACATTGCCTTCTTCAATCTTCTTCATCACCTCTTCAAAATACACAATTAAGTTAATGAGACATGAATTCCAGATCACAAAGCCATGTTGAGTCATCCTAAACAATTCTTGCTGACAATGTGGATCCTCTCACTCAGAATCCCTTCCCGCAACTAAGCCATCACTGACTTCATGCTCATCGACCCATAATCCCCTGGACTTTCAAGGTATTGCTTCATTTTCTGGTCCCATTACTTCTCTGGACACAGGTCATTTTAGGTGTAAGCCGGTTATTCGTATCGCTGATGATGTCGATCTCACACTTGATCAGGCATATTGATTTAATCTGCTAAAATAACAAGTTTGTGACCAAACAACGTTACGTTAACTATAATGAACGACTCATGACGAACCATGCGCATATTCAAATATATTCGAGGATGTTTCCCTTTATAAACACACCCACATGCACGTGCGCACAAACACACTCTTTACTGACAAACTGAAAAACAAACTCTCTTTCGTGTTAAGTTGAAATAACTCTCTCCAAATATAAAAGTCACACAACATCAGCAGTCAGGATTTGGAGCTGCCGGTATTGGATTGGGGTGTACAAAGTTAAAAATCACACAACAGCAGAATATAGTACAACAATTTCAATAGAAAGCACACTAGCGTTCCGAGCGCCGCTCCTTCACAATCACCTGATGAAGGAGCGGCGCTCGGAAAGCTAGTGTGCTTTCAATTAAACACGTTGGACTATAACCTGGTTTTGTGTGATTTTTAACTTTGTGCAAAATATCATGTTACAGTCCAAAAATTTTATTTGGAATCACTAGATTTCGGAGCACTGCTCCTTCGTCAGGCGTTAAGGAGCATCGTTCCAAAATCTAGTGTTTCCAAATAAATCTGTTGGACAATGACTTACTGTTGCGTATTTCTTTTTTACATTTGTACACATCAGACCAACACCGGCATCTTCAAATAATGTCTGCTCAAATATTACTTGAACTGAAGAAAACAAAATGAGATTGTCCGAAATTTTATGCTGCTTCTGAAGTTAATCTGCTAATCCAAGCTGCAAGCAATGGGATTACTTCCCGAACAGTTAGATTTGGCTGAATTCTCTTTGGTTTAGAAAGTGGAGAGATTCTAATGAATCCTCCTCAGGAATCCTCCATGAGTGCTAAAGCTGAATGTGTTTATTTCTAGCTCAAGCACATTACTGCGATGAGGAACACGGAGGTAAAAGAAGCAAGAGGCTGTTCCTGGCAGTACGTTGATTGTGGATAGTCAACACGGTTTTGTCGGCTTAGGTCGTGCCTCACAAACCTTATTGAGTTCATTGAGAAGGTGAGCTAACATTTGCATGAGTGTACAGTCACCCAGTAGTAACTGTTGTTATGATGTATCTCGTCAGTATTCACACTTGAAAAAGACAATGCGGTCGCGCAGAATACTGAGATACAGAATACTAAACTAGGCGGGATTGAGGTGCATAAGCAGCTGGCGTTATCATTTTTGCAAAGTGTAAAAATTGATAAGCCCCCTCCTCTGGACGGGACTTATCCAAAGGAGCAGATTGCTGAGCCTTTGGCTTTGATCTTTATGTCGTCATTGTCTACAAGAATAGTGCCAGAAGACTGGACGATAGCAAATCCTCCTTGTCTCTACTCGCCTTCTTTGTTCTGAAAGGGGAGTAGAGTCAACCGTGGAAGTAATAGACCTGTGAGCCTTACTTCAGTTGTGGGTAAAGTTTTGGACAGCGTTGTGAGAAACAGGATTTCGAATCATCTAAAAAGTAATGTGTTGATTAGGTACAGTCAGCACGGTATTGTGAAGGGTATGTCGTGCCTTACAAACCTTACTGTGTTCTTTGAGAAAGTGGCCAAAGAGGTGGATGAGGATAAAGTGGTTGATGTGGTGGAAATGAATTTAATAAGACGTTTGCTAAGGTTCCCCGCGGTAGTCCACAGCACAAAATGCGGAGGCATGTCATTGAGGCTGATTAATTAGTCTGGATTAGAAATTAACTCTCTGAAAGTAAACATCGGGTGGTGTTTTATGGCAATATTCAAATTGGAGTTCAGTTACTACTGGCTGACTGTAGGGATCTGTTTTGGGTCCACTGTCGTTTAGCACTTTTACAAATGATATGGATGGAGGCACAGCAGGATGGTTTAGTAAATTTGCAGATGACACTGAGTTGGGTAGAGGAGTAGATATTGATGAAGAATGTTGTAAGTTACAGCGACACATAGATAAGCTGCAGAGCTGTGCTGAGAGTTGGTAAATGGAGTTTAATGCTGAAAAACGTTCGGTGACTCACTTTGGAAGGAGGAACAGGAATAGAAAGTATTGGTCTAATGGTAAGCTCCTTGGTAGGATAGTTGATTAGGGAGATCTCGGTGTCCAGGTGCATAGATTATTGAAAGTTGCCACGCAGGTTGAGAGGGTTGTTAAGGAGGTTTGTTAGATTTTACTGGGATTGAGTTTCGGAACCATGAGATCATCTTGCAGCTGTACAAACTCTGGTGCAGCCACATTTGGAGTATTGCGTGCAGTTTTTGTCACTGCATTAGAGGATTCGGAATATTTGGAAAGGGTTCAGAGGAAATTTAGTGGGGTGTTATCTTGAATGGAGGGACGGTGTTATGAGGAAAGGCTGAGGGACTTGAGGCTGCTTTCGTTAGTGTAAAGTAGGTTGAGATGTGAGTCAACTGAAACATATCAGTTAATCAGGGGTTTGGATAGATTGGACATTTAAAGTGTCTCTCCTCGGATGGCGATGGATAGCACGAGGGGATATAGTTTGAAATTGTGGTGTGAGATATATATGTATATATATATATGTGTGTGTGTGTGCATGTGTATATATATACACACACACACATATATATATATACACAGACGTACACACATACATGTTTGCACAGAAACAATGAGAATGCCTATATGTTCGGATAATTAATTATTGATTTCATTGATTCCATGCGTCTCCCCGGTGGCTCGAAGATGTCTGTAAAGTCTGTTCCCCATTCAGGAGATTAGGCAACAGCAAACCGTGCGCAAAACCCGCACCCCGCCCCTGACCAAAGCAAAAACCTCGCTCCAGCCCACCCCCAAATCCCGTCCAACACCAACGCCGCCTGCTCTGAAACTCCAACAACACCGCCACCCGCCCGCCCCCAACATCATCCCCAGGACTAACCACAACAATGCCCCCTGCCAGTCCCAAAACCCGTCCAACACCACCTCCTGACTGCCACTAGCACCGCCCACTACCCGTCAAGCAAACCCTTTCAACACCGCCCATTGCCCGCCCGTCAAAACGGTTAAAGACAACGCCTTCGTGACCAACATCGACCCCCATCCGACCCTCAGTCCGATCTCCAATCCTGTCCAACACCGTTGCCTTCCCGCCCCTAACACCACACCTCAATACAATCTGGTGTGCTTCTGCTCATTTCTCCTCTGTGCTAAACTGCCGTGGTCTGCATTTTCATTGAAGGAATCTATCATTCAATTAATACTGCGAGCAAATACACACTGATTTCTTTTCTGCCCCCCCCCCCCCCCCGTCTGTTTGTGCGTGTGTGTGTAAAGCATATTTGACTGCTATCTCTGCTAGTCTTTCTCTTCTGAGCTTTCTGTTTATTCACACGAATTCTTCTCATCTCTGGAAGTTATTTTTTCAAATTCTTTCAGCAGAATAACCTCTCTTGCACCCTCACACCTCTGTGTATTTTTAACGCATGCGCCCATCTATCACATTATAATGCTTAACTCTTTGATACTCAACATGAGCCCCACCTGGTTCCATCTTTATCTTTTTGAACCGCCGTCTCTGCTCCTGCTACCAATTCATAAGCACTGAAGATGGTCTGTTTGACCTCTTCATAATGTATTGATTACTAAACTGAGAGCGCTGTACATACGTCACTTGACCTGCCCACAAGCTTAGTCTGAACCAAAATTACCCACGAATTCTCTGACAACTGCATTGTGTTAGCCACTTTTTCAAATGAAATGAAGAAGGCTTCGACATTTTTCTCGTTGAAATATGCAAATGTTCTAATATCCTTCTACGTATCCTTAACTTCCCTTTAGATCTCCATCCTGTTAACTTGACATTGTGGACAACAGCTATTGTTTATATTCATCTCAGCACAGTTTACAAAAGCTATCAAGGACTTTTGTTAGGCCAAGATGGAATATCGCGCGCAGTTCTGGGAGCCACTTTAGGGGAATGAAGTGATTGCACCGGAAGGGATGCAGTGGAGATTCACCAGGATGATCCCCGCGATGGAGAATATCAGCTGGTATAAGCTCACGTTGTTTATATTGGAGCAGAGAAAGCCGAACGCGATGTGATCTAGAAGAATAGAGATAAAGTAAAGGTAGATTTATGAAATGAGAGTCATATTTCAGAAATTTACTGTTCGACACCTTGTGGAGAAGCAGTGGATTCAGTGCACTTCAGTTTTCAGAAAGATTTTTGATAATGTCCCAAGCCTACTTTGCAAAATCAAATCTCGTGGGTATGGGCTAATATATGAACATGGTTTTAAAATGGGAGAGTTGACAGGAACCAGTGTAAAGGTTAATGGCGCTGTCTTTTGGGATGTAAGTATCATGCGGCATCACAGGGATTGGGTGTTGCACCTCAGGTATTCCCAATAAATTTCAAACCTTGGTTGCTGGAGTGCAAAATAATATTACCAAGCCCGCTGATGGCAATACACGATGTCGGCTTGTGAGTGGGTGAGAACATAACAGAAGCTCTAAGGTGACTGAGACAAGTGGTGTGAATGGACAAATACTTCGCAGGTGGAGAGCAATGTGGGTAGATGTGAAGTTGTGCACTTTGGTGGGAAGAATAGAATACTAATTTTTAAAAGGGATTGCACAAAAAATGTGCTTCGACAAAGGGACCGTGCTCCTTTCTTTTTCCCTTCTTTACAGATCTCCGAGGTTCATACAGCGCAGCGAGTTGTAAAGCCAGAAGTCAATGCCACGAATGGCAGTGGCACACGAACCAGTGTACAGAGACACACTAAGTCGGTAGCTGTAACTGAATAGGATCTGGATCTTCTTGCACATCAGCCACTGAAAGCAATATTGCCGGAGCAGACAGCAATAAGGAAGACAAATGTTGTATTGAAATTCATTTCAACGGGGATTTAACACAAGAGTAATGGTGTCTTACTGCAGTTGTACAGGGCCATATTGAGAAATAATGTCGAACATTTTGCGACATTGTGTGCAGTTTTGATCTCCTGAAGTAATGCCGGATAAACGTGACATTGAGGGAGTGCAGTAAAGGATGACCAGACTGATCTCTGTGATGACCGACTTGTTGTGGGAGCAGAATTTGGTTCGACTGGACCTGTGCTTCATTGGGTTTCGGAAAATTAGTAGAAATCTCAATGAAATATATAAACCTCTGACAGGGCCAGACAGATTGGAATCAGCGGTGACAATTCCCCTGACTGGGATGTATAAAACAGCATGTCACAAGATTCGGTACAGAAGGCCACTCAGCATTGAGATGAGAATATATGTGTGCACTCAGAGACAGGTGAACCTGGGAAACTCCCTCAAACATCAAGCTGTGGAAGCAAAGGCACTGAATATAAATAAGGATTTTGAGATACTCAAGGGATAGAGATTGCACAGGACTATGTTGTGCAGATAGAGGATCAAGCATCACTTTTTTGAATAGGCAAACCAAACGATTGCTGATGTTAATATTTAATATGTTGTCCAACGGTTAATCATAGTAAGGGATGCGTGCATTGTGGGGGTGAGATACAATGGAGAGATGTTCTCTCCTGAACTAGAATGGGGAGGCTCAATTTGTTGATTGACCCACTCTTTTCCCGAGATTTCTGAGAAATCTGTGGATAAGCTCTGTAAATGTTGTTACAAGCTCTCACATGTTAGGAAATATGTTTTTGAAGAGTCGACGTAATCGTGTTTCCCATTCCCTTTCCAATACCCAGGCTGGTGCTGGGTATTCTGTCCAGTTTAATTCTTTAAGATCTCGGAACAGAAGAGCTTATCACATGTCTGTGTATGGACTCACTTTTCGGCCAGACCAGGAAAACACGGGAGATTTGCTCCTGAAAGTATAATGGGGAAGCAAACTGACGTTGGATCGACGTTGGATTCACGTCTCTATTACTGACACCAGAGTTTAGATGTCGATATTTTATTAATTGCTTTTAACTTCCGCCAGCAGCCATAACATTAGCCGTGTGCAGATGAGCAATACATTGACACTTGCACGACAGCTCCACCTCCACATGGGGATCCAACGGAAACCACACTGAGCAGGTTATTTCTGTACTGTTTGACAGCTCTGTCAAAAAGAATTTCCAAAGATTTTACGATGGTGATGAGACTGAGTGGATCGTAATATTGTAATTATTCCGCTGTTTACCGGACTGGTACTAGTTGAGTAATGTTCCACATTGCAAGGGAGCTGTCAGAGTTTGAGCGGGAATGAAGCAGCTTTCCCAGGTACACGGCTTGTTGTGCAGCAGAAGTCTTCATTCCTATTGCAGGAGTAGTGTTGGGCCCATTGACTTTGCCATATAAAATGTGTACAGCTGTTTCTTCATGTCATATGCAGCGAGTCGAATCTGTTGAATACAGCTATGGGTATTCCTATGGGCTTCATTGCAAGTGTGAGGTGGACCTCTGACTCAACGCTTTTGGATGAGGATGATGCAGAGACTACATCCTTGACTTTTGCACTATGTACAGGTCTGTTACATTAATTAGCATGAGGTTAATTTCAGAGCAATCTCCTGCAGTGAGTCGGAAAACTATCCATCATCATTTATGACTAGATTTTGCAGAACTGTTGGACTGTTGATCTTGGGATCGTGGCGCTCTGTCTATTAGATGTTCGTCCTGCTCTTTGGAGCGTATGCAAAAAGTAAAGTAGCTACAGCTGGTTATCGTCAGTTTTTGCCTCACATGGTTCTGACTCTGGCATGTTCACCCGCACTCGTTACTGAAACATAGAGCAGCTTGATAGTAATGATGACTATCCTGGGTAAAAAGGTTTCAGACTGTGGTTGAATATAATTCTATTTCTGCTGCTGTTGTGGTTTCCAGCACCACATCAATATCATGAATTCTCTACTTAAGGAATTTCAGAAAGCTAAACTTTGAAAGCATGTACAGAGGATGTTTTGACTTGTAAATGAACTATTTGCAGGAAAGAATTAGCTATGAACAATTGAGTCATAGACTCTCAGAGTCATGCAATATTCAGACAGAGCATTCGACCCAACTCGTCCATGCTCACCAGTTTTCCTGAGGTGAAATAGTTCTATTTTTCTTCTTTAGGCACATACACGTCCAAACATTTCCCTATTCAGGTACCCATCAAATTGTCTTTTAAATGTTGTAATTGGACTCAACAATGCTACTTCCTCTGACAGTGCACAACATGAATGAACCACCCACTGTGAGAAACAGCTGCCCCTTAGATTTATTTTCAATCTCTCCCATCTTAACTTCAAACTCACCTCTCGGGTTTTGGATCCCCCCCTCCCCCCACCCTGGGCAAAAGACATTTCTCTTCATCCTATCTATGCCTCTCACGATGTTATAAGTCACCCCTCAGCATCTAATGCAAAACTAACAAAATCCCAGGCCATCCATATGTCTCAAAACCTCCAGTATCCAGCCCATAATTTTAAATATTTTATCCCCTTTCCAGTTTATAGCATTCTTCCTGTAGCAGGCGAAAAACAATTGTACTCAATGATCCAAATGTGGCCTTACCGTTCCCTTGTATCGCCACAGCATAATGCCCCAATTCATTTACAGTGCTAACGCCTTCTTCGCAGCTCTGCTCAAACACACTCCCCAGGTCCCTACCGTTAAGTGATTATATCCTGCCTTGGATTGTCTAACAAAATGCAATGGCTCACAGTTATCTGCATGAAGCTCCATCCACCATACCTCAGACTACTGACCCAGTCGATCAAGATCTCATCGTTCATTTAGATAACCTTCTTCACTGTCCATTATCACACAAATCTTTCGTATCTTCTGCAAACTATCAATGGTTCCTATATTGTCATCCAAATCTATTACGAAAGCAATGAACAACAGCAACCTGGTCACTGTGGCACACCGCTCTTCACAGGCGTCCAATTCGAACAACTAATCTCTCCGATTGGAGATCGCGGCAACGGGGTAGAGAGATGAACTGTGCCGAAGATCAGGTCGGTGGGGGGACCCAGAGGGGAAAGCAATGACAGAGCAACTTAAATCGAACTCCTGAGCTCAGGCCCCGGTTCCCTCTCCTTCCCCAAGGACTAAGACTTGTGGCTGACTCTGCCTCTGTCCAGCTCAGCTTCTTCAAAACAACGACAAACAACAAGATCCTTCACTCTGCTGCTCGGTAATTTTTAATGCACATTTTTAATGTTTATAATTTGAAGTGATCGATGCAGTCAGTGGGATGGTGCCTTGACTTACTGGCACCTGAGTTCAAAGAATGATTGAAATATCCCTGTAGCCCGCCTGTCTGAAGAGAGCGCGAGGAGGAGTGAATTGGAGATAGATGGAGGGAAAGGTTAGAGAGAAGGAAGCGGTGAGAGGCAGCGAGGTTGTAGAGACAGAGAGAGACGGAGGGAAGACAGACATGACCGGAGGAAATTGAGATAGAGAGGAGGAGAGAGAGATGAGTGGTGAGAGAGTGGGTATCGGAAGGGGGTCGGGGCAGACAAAAAAGAGCGGAGACAGAGGCAGCTGTGGAGACAGAGAGAGGTGGATGGGGAGAGAGAAAGACTGGTGGGTCAAGAGAGATATAGAAAATGAGGGTCGTAGAGAGTGAGGCGCGGTGACAGAAGGAGACAGGGAGGGATTAGAGGGAGAGATGTTGGTGGGGAGAGATGGTAGGGGTAGAGAGACGGAGAGGGTGGAGAGAGAGAGGTGAGGTACAGAAAATGGAAGGAGAGAGAAAGAGAGTGGGGAGGTGTAAGAGAGGTGGAGAGAGAGGGGGTTGGAGAGAAAGGTGTAGAGGGCGAGGGAGAGAGAGCAAGGCACGGGTTAGAGAGACGGTGAAAGTGAGAAGAGGGAGGGAGGAATGGAAGGGGACAGAGGACAAGATAGAGAGAAAGTGCAGAGAGAGGGAGGGGAGAGAGAGGGAAGGAGAGAGAGGGAAGAGGCTGAGTAGAAGTTCGTGGGAGAGAGAGATATGGAGAGTGGAAGAAGACAGACGGAAGGGGTAGAGATAGGGAGGGAGGTAGGATTAGAGATTGAAGGGGGGAAGAGAGAATGATTGCGGGGCAGATACAGAGAGAGAACGAGAGAGAGCGAGACAAACAGGAGAGAGATGGGAGAATGCGACAGTGGGGGAGGACAGGAGGGTGAGAGAAGGGACGGAGAGGGATACGGGGAGGAAGAGTGAATGGTTGAGGTAGGGTGTGAGGGAGTAGAGAGAGAGGGAGGGATGAGGGAGATTGGGTTGAAAGAGACTGGGGAGAGGAGCATGACGGCAGAAGAGAGAGAGGGAGAGAAAAGTAAGAGAGATGAGGAGAGATCGAGACACGGAGCAAGACAGGTGGGTGAGAGCGTGGGCAGAGACAGAGAATGGAGAAAGTGAGAAAGGGCAGAGAGCGATAGCAAAGGCGAAGATAGAGGGGAGAGGCAGAGAAAAAGAGGGAGGGAAAGGGGAAAGAGAGATTGGGAGGCTGGGACAAGTGGAGAGATAGTTCGTTGAGAGAGAGTGAGTGGAGAGAGGAAGACAGACAGACGTGAGAGAGGGAGAGACGTGAAGGCAGAGAGATGAGGGATAGATAAAGAGGTAGGCCGGAGAGAGACAGAGAGGGAAAGGAAGAGTCGGCTCAGATAGAGGGATAGAGAATGGTAGAGTTACAGGGAGGCACGAATGGCAGGGAGAGAAAGCGAGGAGGGTAGAGACAGCGAGCGAGAGGCTTGAGAGAGTGAGAGGAGAGAGGGGAAAGAGAGAGGGCGGATGGGAGAGAGTTTGGGATGGAGAGAAAATTAAAGGGGGAGAAAGAGAGACAGGGGGTGGCAGTGCGTGGGAGAGGAGAAAGAGAGGGAGGGAAAAACAGAGAAAGAGAGATGGAGGGAAGAGAGAATGAGGGAGAAGCGAAACGCAGTCAGCAAAGTTGACAGAGAGAGAGTGGGAAGAGCAGAGAGCGAAAACCACATGTGGAACAGAAGAGGAAAGAGGACAGACAGGGAGCGAGGTGTTTAGAAAGAGAGTGGTTAGAGAGATACAGGCTGGAAGAGAGAGAGGGTGGATTGGAGAGACAGAGTGTTGAAAGAGAGTGAAAGCCAGTGAGAGGAGGAGGGCGAGAAAGAGAGAGGAGAGAGAGGGAATTGTGGACGTAGAGAAGGCCGAAGAGAGTGAGAAGGAGAGTTGGAGGAACGAAAGGGGGAAAGAGAGGGTGGTGCGGCAGAGAGGGAGGGATACACAAATGGAGAGGGGAGAGAGGGAGCAGTGAGAGTGAGCGACGGTGGTGGGGAGAGACAGAGAGGCAGAGATAAAGAGATGGAGGGGGTACAGACACGGAGAAGGAGAGGATAGAGACGGACGAGGGAGAGAAAGAGAGGCAGGGCTGAGAGACATTTGGGAGAGGATGTCGGGAGAGAGAGAGGGAGGAGCAAAAGAGAGAGAGGGAAGTCGAGCAAAAGAGGCAGCTTGACGAGACAGAGAGGGACAGAGACAGAGGGGGTTTCAAAGAGATAGGACAGGGAATAGCAGACAGAGAGAGAGGGAGATGAATAGAGAGACTGGGAGGGAGGAGCAGTGCAGCGAGAGAGTAGAGAGAGAGCGACAGAGAGAAGGAGTCCGAGAGAGAGAGTGATGGAGAGAGCTGGAGTAGAGAGAGGGAGAGGGTGAGGGAGAGCGGATGTCATGGTGCGTGGAGAGAGGCAGGGGGAAGAGAGAGGGTAGGTAATAAGAAAGACAGAGACTGAGGGCAATAGAGAGAGCGAGGAGGGAAAAGGGAAGAAGAGAGATTATAAAGAGTGAGAGAGGACATAGCGAGTGTGATAGATAGAGAGAGCTGTGGAGCTAGAGAGAGGGAGAGACAGAGTGAATGGAGAAGGCACGGCGGAGACTGAGGGAGAGTGAAGCAGGATGGTGAATGGGGAGAGAGTGAGGGAGGACTGGAAGAAAAATGTGTGAGATTGTGGAGAGGGGAAGGCAGGAGAGAGAGAAAGGGCTAGAGAGTGGGTGGGTTGAGCAATAGCGGCATCTAGAGGAGATTGAGAAGGGAACAGAGATGGAGGGAGGTGGTCAGAGAGAGCGAACAGGGTGGGACAGAGAAAGACAGAGGAAGTAGGCTAGAGAGGGAAGGAAAAGCTATCGAGAGAGACAGGGAGGGAGTTAGAGAGAGAGAGATCATACGTGAAGGGGAGACAAAGTGCAGAGTGAGGGGGCAGGTGGAGGGAGAGAGAGAGAGACGAAGAGAACTGTGGTTATATGGAGAGAAGTTGAGAGAAAGTAGATGGGGGCGCGGAGAGAGAGGGAGGTGGAAGAGAGAGGGAGGGGAGAGGGAGGGAGAGGGAGAGGAGAGGGAGTTCTGAGCAAAACACGCAGCTGAGGGAGAGAGAAAGATAGATGCAGGGGAAGGGGAGAGAGAAAGGACAGTCTGTTGCTGAAAAAGAGAGATAGTTTTAGAGAGAAGAATGGGAGGGGGAGACTGAGAGAAAAAGAGATTGGGGTGCGAGAGACAGAGGAGGAGAGGACAGAGAGGGCTGGGTGGAGAGAAGGAGGCAGATGGGAAGAGAAACCTGGGGGAATGATCGAGAGAGAAAGAGCGGGTGGTAGTGTGAGAGAGTGAGAGATTGAGAGGAAGAGGTGAGGGGTGAAAAGAGTGAAAGGGAATGAGGGGGAGAGGGACGAAGGCATCGAAGGAGGAAAGGAGATAAAAAGAAACTGAGGGGGAAGAAAGAGACGCTGGTGGGTGAGACGGAGAAAGAGAGGGAGATGACAGAGAGGGACGGAGCTGGGGAAGACAGGCAGAGTGCAGACAAAGACAGGCAGCCGAGAAGAGAGGGTGTCTCAGGGGCGAGATAGAAACAGACGCGAGAGAGAGAGGTGGAGGTGTATCGAGCGAGGGAGAGTTTTGGATAGTGAGAGTGGGAATCGAAAGAGAGTGAGGGGAGGAGAGATAATTTGGACGGGTAGAGAGAGAGAGATGGACGGCTGTGGAGAGAGAAGGCAGACGGTGAGAGAGGAAGAGAGAGCTGTGGGGAACGAGAGACACAGAAAGACGTCGTGGGGTACAGAGAGGAGGGCGAGTTTACAGAATGGGAGAAGAGCAGGAAAGAATACAGAGAGGCGTCAGAGAGGGAGAGGGTGATGGGCGACAGGGAGGGGGCGAGATAAAGGGAGGGGCAAGAGAGAGTGATGAGGGAGAGGGAGAGGGAATAATGGAGACAGAGATATTGGGTTGGGGCGACACAGAGTTGCAGAAGTGGAAAAAGAGAATACGGAGGGTAGGAGAGATGGGGGACATGTGGAAGAGAGGGGGAGTGGGAGCGAGAAGGAGTGGTGAGAGGGAAAGTGGGCGAGAGAGAGATGGAAGGTGCAGAGAGAAAGGTCGAGAAACGTAGACAGCGAGATAGCGAGGCTGAGACCGGGTGGAGAGAGAGTGGGAGTATGGCGTGAGACAGACAGGAAGGTGAAAGATATTGAGTCTTAATAAAATTTTGGAAAGCGTGATGACAGAGTGAGAAGACAGGTATCAAAAGAGAGACAATTGGAGTGGATAGAGAGCGAATGAAGTCGAAAAGGAGAGATGAAATGGGCTGGCAGACAGAGGGGGGAAGAACAAGAGAGAGGGCGGGGTTATAGACAGAAAGAGGGCACGAGAGGGGCTGAGTGATGTTTAAGAAAGAAAGTGGGGAGAGAGAGAGGCGAGAAAGAGATGGAGAGAGAATGGTTAGAGGAAGGGGGTGGAGAGAGGAATGAGTGGGGAGACCCAGAAATGCCAGGGGAGAGCGAGTTAGATGTGGAGGTAGAAAGAGAGAAGTAGGGGACGAGAGAGAGCGAAAGAGGGGTTGGCAGAGAGAGAAGGAGAGGGACGTATGGAGAGCGAGTGAGAGAGAGGAGGCAGTGAGGAGCGAAGTAGAAGGGAAGAGAGGGGGAAGGAGAGAGAAGGGGATAAGTAGGCTGTGGAGAGAGAGGTGTTAAGAGAGAAACGGGGGAGTGGGGAGTGAGAGTGCGGGGATGGAGTGAGGCAGAGAGAAACAAACCAGGGGAGAGAGTCGGAGACAGGGGCGGTTAAGAGAGGCGGGGACGGCGGGTTTGGTGAGAGAGACATGTAGAAAACGACAGAGTGAGGGAAGGGGAGAGACAGTTAAAGAGCGAGTGGGAGAGAGAGTGTGAGGTGGAAGAAGGAAACGGAGAGATTGGGGACAGAGAGGAGGGGAGAACGACAAAATGGGGCCGAGAGAGAGTAAGAGGAAGTGAAGAGAGAGATGCGGAGCGTGGACTGATTTGGGAGAGACAGGCGGAACGAGAGAGAATGAGTGGGAGGTTGGGGAGGGAGAGACGGCGGGGGAGAGTGGCAGGGACAGGGGACAGAATAGGGGTGAGAAAGAGGGAGCTAACAGAGAGAGGGGCGTGCAGAGAGGGAGAGAGAGAGGGATATTGAGAGAAATAGAAATAGGAAGGCTCGGAGAGGTGTGAGAAAGAGAGAGAGAGGGTGGAGAGACAAAGAGAGTGAGGTGGAAGTGAAAGAGAGAGTGATTAGGGATAGAGAGACGTGAAGAGCGAGAGAGAGAGAGGCGAGAAAGAGTGAGTGGAAGGAAGGAAAGAGGGAAACAGCGGTGGAGAGTGAGAGGAAGATGTGAGAGAGAAGCGGTGAGAAAGAGGGAGGGTCAGAAAGAGAGGGAAGGGGCAGAGTGAAAGAGAGGGAAAGTGGGAGAGAGGGAGGCTGAGAGACGGGGAACAAAGAGAGGGCGGATGGTGAGAGAAAGACGGAGATGGAACAGAGAGAGAGAGAAACATCACAGAGATATCGAGAGATAGTGAGGCCGCGAGAGAGTATAGAGAGGGAGGGGTGGAGAGAGAGATGGAGGTGTGAGGAACGAAATAGAGAGGTGGGGACAACGAGCAGAAAAGAGAGAGGGAGTGGAGAGAGACAGGTAGGGAGAAGTTTACTGAGAGGGAGTTGGGAGAGAGAGGGAAAGGGGGAGTGAGAGACAGGGAGAAGGAGAGATAGAGCGGGAAGGAGATAGGGAGAGGAGTGGAGAGGGGGGAAGTGAGGCGGAGAGAGAGAATGTCGGCAATATAGAGATATGAGTTGAGAGATACTGAGGGTAAGAAGAGAGAGAAGTAGGGATGCTGGGAGAGAGAGACGACAGAGAAAGGGGTTGAAGAGAGAAAGAATAGGGAAGGGGAGTGAAAGAGAGAGTGTGAGGATGGGAGAGAGAGTGAATGACGGGCTAGAGACAGATTGAAGTGGACAGAGAATGAGAGTGAGGAAGGAGAAAATACAGAGACGGGGATAGAGGATAAATAAAGGGAACGGGCAGACAGAAGGATAGGAAAGCTGGAGAGAGGGAGATTGAGAGAGAGAGGGAAGTGGGCGAGTGAGAGGGAGGGGATGAAGAGAGTGAGCGAGAGAGAGAGACAAGGAAGGGGAAGAGAGTGTCGCTGGGGAGGGATTTAAGAGAGGCTAAAGGGAGAGAGAATGAGGATGAGATACAGAAGCTGAAAGAGACAGACAATGGAGGGGATAGACAGTTAAAGTGGGAATGGGGGATAGAGAGGTTGAGAGAGTGAGGTGGAAGAGGAAGAGTAAATGATTGGGGACAGAGAGGGGTGAAAATCGAGAGAAAACAGTGAGAAAGGGTGAGCGGGAAAATTCAGAGAGGGATACGGCCGGGGAGAATGAGAGAGAGAGAGAGGCAAGAGAGAAGGGGTGAGAAAGAGGGAGACGTCAGAGATAGAGGGATGGTGCAGAAGAGAAAAGGAGGAAAAGTGGGAGAGAGAAGCAGTCTTGGAGAATGGGAGAAAGAGCGTGAGGGAGCAGAGAGAGAAAAAGTTTGGGGGAGAGAATGAAGGACGTGGGAGTGAATGAGCGAGTGGAGAGAGTGGGAGAGAGAGGCAGTCCGGAGAGAGCCTTAGGGGTGGAGAAAGATAGGCACATGGGGAGTGAGATTAAGAGGAGGGGACCGAGACAGGGAAAATGGGGTTGGAGAGAGAGAAAGAGAAGAAGGGAAGGAAACAGACGGAGGGAGAGAGTGTAAGAGAGACACTGGTAGGGCCAAAGAGACAGAGAATGAGGGGGAGGTAGAGAGACAAAGGTGGAGAGCGGGAGATTGAGGGATGTGAGAGGTATGGGCACGAGGAGGACGAGAGAGATGCGCAGAGATGGAGTGGAGACGGATAGACAGAAATTGGGAGGTGGGGAGAGACAGAATGGAGGGAGAGAGTGGGACACGCGTAGAGAGAGAATGGAGCAGAGAAAGGGAGCGGGAGAGCTTGAAAGGAAGAGGATGAGGGGTGGAGGGAGAGGGAGGAGGGAAGAAAGAGGGATGGTTTGCAGCGAGAGAGGGAACGGGAGATAGTGAAGGAAGGGAGGCATGAGGGAGAGATGGGGAGAGGATGGAGAGAGGGAAGGACGTGAACGGGTGGCAGCAGAAGAGAAAGGTCGAGCGTGAGAGGGAGAAAAAAGGGTTGGTGAGAAAGAGAGGGTGAGGGGATAGAGACACAGCGGGGGAGAGAGAAAGATAGAGACAGAGAGAGCAGCGGAGAGAGAGAGACGGTGGGTAGAGAGGAGGATGATGTGAGAGACAAAGAGGGATGAGGAGGGAGAGAAGGTGGAAAGAGAGGTCTGAGACAAAAGGAGAGGGATGAAGAGTTGGGGAGACACACGGAACGGAGGATATTGGGAAAGGGAGAGAGAGGAGAAAGAGTGAGGGATGGAGAGAGAAAGAGATGGAGGAGAGAAAAGGAGAGGGTCAGGGTTAGAGGGAGAGACTGAGACAGAGGGAGGAGTGACGGAGAGAAAAACGGAGGAGGAGGGGAGAAAGGGAGAGCAGGCGGTGGTGAGAGACAGAGAGGGACGGGAGGGAGAGGAGAGTGAATGAAATAGAATGAGAAAGTGAGTGAGAGACGGAAGCGTGAGGAACACAGAGAGAGCTGAGGAGGGAGCGAGAGGGAGGGAGCGAGAGGGAATGGAGGGGTACAAGGCAGATAATGAGAGAGGTGCAAGAGGGAAGATTGTTGGGTACAGAAAGAGGGATGAAGGTTCGACGAGAGAGAGGGAGTGTGGGAGAGATACGTGGGGAAACAAGGGGAGAGATGGAGCGGGAGTGATTGTGGATAGGTTGGAGAGAGTGAGATTGTTGTAGAGAGGTAGGAAGTGAGGGGAGAGAGAAAGACAGGGAGAGAGAGGAAAGCGGGAGAGAGTATGGGCAGGGGCGATAGATTGGGAGTTGAGAGAGATTGGTGAGAGAGTACTTAGGAGAATGGAAGGAGAGTAGTCTGGACAGCGAAAGACAGAGAGGGAGGGGAAGAAAAAACAGCAAAAGGGTGTGAAGGGAGTAAGAGTGAGGTAAGAGTGAGAGTGAACATTGGAGGGAGAGTGGGGGAAGAAAGGACGTGTAGAGAGATTGGTGGGTGAAAGTGTGAGGTGAGAGAGACCAAGTGGTGCAGAGCGCGGTTGAGAGAGAGACAGGGAAAGTGGAGACGTTGAGTGGAACGAGAGAAAAGTGTGAGGGGGAGAACGGGTTGGTGGCGGAAAGAGGAATGGGGAGAGAGAGGAAAGGGGAGAGAGAAGCGTGTGCTGAGAGTGATGGGGAGAGAGAGGGGAAGCGAGAGATGTTGGCAGAGAGTTCAGGAGAGACTGTATAGGGGATGAGGAAGGAGTGCAGCGAGGGGATGTAAAGAGTGCGGGGAGAGATTGTGAGAGAGAGGGAGTGGAGATGTGGAGGCGGTAGTGGGTGTAGAGAAGATGTGTGGTTGGTTAGGAGAGAGGTCAGGATGGGGAAAGAGAGTTAAGAAGGCGATTGAGGAAGAGAGTGGGCGGGGCTCAATGTAGAGAGTGTGGGGGTTAGAGAGAGTGAAATGGAAGGAGAGACAGGAGAAAGTGTGAGGGAGAGGGGATGTTAGGAAGCGATATGGGGAGGGGAGAGAGACAGGGAGAGGGAGGGCTGGGAAAATCGAGAGGCAAAGCGAGAAAGGTCAGCCAAAAAGAGAAAGAGTGATATGGGAGTGAGAAAGAGATGGAGAGAGGGCGGAGAAAGAGCGCGGGCAACAAAGGCAGGGCGACAAAAAGGGTGTGGGAAAATCGAGAGGGAGAACGTGGGGTAGAGAGGGAGAGAGTGCAGTAGGGAGAGACAGAGAAGGGGAAGAGAAAGAGAAGGGAGAGAAAGGGAAATTGGAGAGAGAGATAGAGAGAGTGGGGGAGAGTGCGAAGGCAATACAAGGAGTGAAAGGCAGACAGATAGAGGAAGAGGCTGGTTGAGACTGAGACAGAGACAGAGTAGGAGCGAGAGGGGGGAGATAGAGGAATGTTGGAGCGTGAGACCGTGTGGGCTAGGCGAGAGAGGGCGAGAGGATGGGAGAGACAGTAGGAGAGAGTGGGCAGAGAGAGGGAGGTAGGGAGGAGGGACGAGATAGCGAGAGAGACAGAAGTGAGACTGCTATGTGGAATTAGAGAGAGTGGGGAGTATAGAGAGTGAGAGACGTGGAGAGACAGTGAGGGAGAGAGAGAGGCGTGAGGGTTGATGGTGAGAGAAATGGAGGGGAGAGAATGAGGGAGGCAGGAGAGAGTGAACGAGTGGATGGAGGGAGAGGGTGTAAATCGAGACCCTTTGGAGAGAGACCAGGCGGGGGGAGGCAGAAAGAGAAGAAGGGAAAGAAACATATGGACAGAGAGGGAGTGAGAGAGACAGGGCTTAGAGAGGCAGAGAGTGAGGGGTGATAAAGAGCGTCAAAGGGGGAGAGCGCAAGAATGAGGGGTATGAGAACGAAGAGGAGGGGGAGGAAGAGAGGGAGGCCTCGCCGGTCCGGGAGTGGGGAGCGAGAGAGAGAAATGGGGGAGGGTTAGGGAGAGAGGGGCACAGCGAAGTGGTGAGAGACAGAAAAGAGTGGGAGAGAGGGCTGGAGAGAGAATGTGGTAGAAAGACAGAGGGGCGGAGACTGAATGGGGATGACGGTAAGATGCTGAGAGAGGGAGAGTAGTGAAATGAGAGGGAGATAGGGGGGACAGAGAGGTAAATGGGGAGAGAGAAAGAGAGGGTAGGAGGGAACGAGAAACAGAGAGAAAGTGAGGAAGTGTCCAGAGAGAAAGGGAAGTGTCAGAGAGAGTGAGGTGGGAGAAAGCGTGATAGAGGGTGGTGGTGTGTGAGGCTTTCAGAGGCAGAGACGAAGAGAACCAGCGAGAGGGGGGCATTGCGGGAAGACAGAGAGGTGGGGAGAGGGAGAGAGAGAGAGACAGTATAGAGAGAGAGGGGAATGATGATGTGATCAAGCGAAAGGATGGGAGACAGGAACGGGCGAAAGTGAGAGACCGAGGCTGGAGGAAGAGTGAGAGAATGTGACGAAAGGGAGAGAGAGGGGAAGTGAGGCAGAGAGGGATTCGACAGGGTCAGGTGGAGGAGATGGGCAGGAGAGAAGGGGAAGGGAGGGTTTTAAAGAAAAGAGAAGTGGAGAGGGAGGGAAATGAGGGTAGAGAAGGTAGGGGAGACAGAAGGGGAGAGGGACAAGGACGGGAGCGGCGGAAGGAGAGTGAAGGAGGGGCAGATAGGGTCTGGGAGGGATGAGGGAAACAGGGAGAGAGTGGGTGGAGAGAGGAATGGGGAGAGAGACTTGATGTGGAAGAGAGGGAAGGTGAGAGTGGCTAGAAGGACAAAAGTGAGAGTGAGGAAAGAGGAAGAGAGAGTGGGATAGTGGATGAAGAGAGTGAACAGTAGAGACAAAGAATGGGTTGGGAGAGAGAAGGAAATGGAATGGGGGCAGAGGGAGGGAGGAGGGTGGAGAGAGACTAGGGTGTGTGAGAGAGTTTGGGCGGTGATAGGAACTCGTGGAACGGGGATGGGTGAAAAGGGGAGAGGGAGACACAGACAGAAGGAGAGAGAGACAGTCATGATGGGGACAAAGATAGGTAGGTGTGCGGGTGAGAGGGGAGCGAGAGGGAGTGATAACAGAGAGTGAGAAGCGGGAGCGAAGGGGAGAGAGAGAGGGAGAGGAGAGAGAGAGATTGGACTGGCAGAGGGGGTAAGTGAGAGAGTAAGAGATGGGAAAGAGAGAGTCGTAAGATAGTTAGAGAACGAGGGGCGGGTATAGATAAAAAGAGCTGGAAGGGGGCAAACGGGGAGAGAGAGAGAGAAGGTTGGGTGAGTGACAGGGATGGGAGAATGGGGGAAAAACATACAGGAGCGAGAAAGAAAAGAGAGAGGGTAGAGACAGAGTGGGGCAATCAAGAAAGCGAGATCAAGAGACCGAGACGCGTGAGACACAGGGAAGGGGAGAGAAATGGAGAGCAGACAGAGAAGGAGTGGTGGAGAGCGGAAGAAATGCATGGGGAAGCGAGAGGGAGAGAAAGAGAGGGAAGGGAGTGAGAGAGTAAGTGGGTTAGAAGGAGGAAGACAGGGAGATATGGAGTGGGGAAAGTGATGGACAGGTTGAGTGAGAAATTGGGAGGAAAGGGAGAGGGTAGAGATAAAGAGAGAGGGAGGGGAAGAAAGGTCACACCAGAGAGAGACCGAGACAACGGGAAGAGCGACAGAGGGATGGGGAGGGGGTAGAGAGGGAAGCGTTTAGCAAGTGGGACGCCGGTGATAGAGGGAACGGGGGATTAGGAGTGGGAGAGAGACCGACGGAGGCGTTGCTCTCTTAGAGAGAGAGAAAGCAGAGAGAGGGTGAAGTCGAGAGGGAGACGGGAGAGAGAAAGGGGAGAGACAGAGACAGAGAGGGGATGGCGTAGATAAAGAGAGTGGGAGGGGGAGAGCGAGGGGAGAGAAATTCAGATGGAGGGGAGTGACAGAGTTGGGGAGAATCAAAGTGAGGAAGGGGGAATGAGATGGCAGGGAGAGTCAGACAGTGGGTTTAAGTGGGAGGGAGGTGCCTGGTACAGAGAAGGTGAAAGTGGGAGAAAGTGGGAGAAGAAAGATAGCGGACGGGAGAGATAGATGTGGAGGAGTGGAAAGGGATGGGGTAATGGAGAGAGAGAGCGGAAGGAAGCAAAAGAGACCGGGCAGTGGGGAGACCGCGCGAGAGAGGCAAGATGTAGAGGGCGAATGAGAGAGGTGCAGAGACAGGGTTGAAAGAGAGAGAGAAATAGTAGGGGATAGGGAGAGATAGAGAATGAGAGTGCAGACAGAAAGAGGCAGTGTGCTGGCACAGAGAGAGAGAGATAGGGGAGTGAGAAACTCTGGGGAGTGAAAAGAGAATGGGGAGAGCAGGATAGCCGAAGGTGGAAAGTTTCAGAGAGGATGAAGAGACAGTGTAACGGCGAGAGAGATTTGAGAGAGAGAGATAGAGTGAGGGGGAGGTTTAGAGAGACAGGGTGAGGGAGATAGGGAGATAGTGATCTGCAGAGACCAAGTGAGAGGCAAGAGAGAGAGGAGGAAATAAAAGGTTTGGAGATAGTGTGTGGGGCGTGGAAGAGAGTGTGAGAGGCAATGGGAGAATGTGGTCGGGGAGAGACTGTGATAGTTTGGCGGAAAGAGAGAGATGGAGTGGATAGACAGAGAAAGATGAATGGTGCTAGCGAGATGGAGTGAGAGTCAGGCCGAGGGGCGGGCGCGAAAGAGAGGGAGGGGGAGAGAGTGAGGGTGGATAGATAGAGGGGGTAGACATAGCGAAGGAGTGGTGAGAGAGGAAAGGGATGGGAAGGGGCAGAAGTAGGAGGGGCAAGGGAATAGGGACGGGAGAACGGAGAGAACGAAAGAGGTGGAAGAGATAGATAGTGGACTGAAACGGAGGATAGAGAGAGGAAGTGGGAGAGAGAAAGAGAGAACGATGGTTGTGGAGATGAGAGCGAGGGGGAGAGACAGGGAGATGGATGAGAGAGTGGGAGGGAAGAGAAAGCTAGATAGGGAGTGGAAGATAAAGACAGACCGCGAGAGATGGGAAAGGCAGAGAGGGGGAGAAATAAAAGGAGGCAATGGAAAGAAAGAGGTCGGGATAGAGAGAGAGAGGTAGGGGAGAGGAGAACGGGAGGCAAGGGGGAAAACAGTGGAAGGGGAGCGAGAGGAAAGGGACAGAGAGACAGAGGGAGGGATTACAGAGCCAGAGTGAGGAGAGGACAGAAATAGGGCTGGAGGGAGAATGGCAGGGTAATATACGAAGGAGGCGAGTGAGAGAAATAGGGAAAGCGAGGAGAGTGGGGAGAGAGAGAGCTTTGCGAGAAACAAAGAGCAGGAGGAGAGAGGTGATGAAAGGTGAGAGAGGGCCAAAGGGATAGATAGATGGAGAGGGGAAGCGGGGATGTGGGGAGAGTCAGAGAGCTTAGGGAGAGAGCGGGAGGGCGAGCGAGAGAAGGGGTGAGAGAGAGAGACGGAGAGAGGGCAGTGAAAGGGAGGGAGGGGAGGTGAAGAAGGAGAGAGGTAGAGGGAGAGGTAGAGAGAGAGGGCAGTGAGGAGAGACAGACAGGAAGGGGAGACAGAGGGTTAAAGATAGTGAAGGTAGAGAGGGGGAGAGAGGGGAGGGGAGGAAAAGAGAGATAGAATGAGGCGGGAGGAAGAGAGAGAGACAGAGAGGAGGAGGGTGAGAGAGGGGAAGGGAGAGAGAGGGGAATGGAGCAAGAGAGACTGGAGAGGCAGAGATCAAGGGAGAGAGTGAGACAGTGACAAGAGGGAGAGAGGACAGAGAATTAATTAGTGACAAAAGGAGGAGCCAGTGAGAAAGAGAGGGAGAGAGGGTGCGAGAGAGGGAGGGCAGTGATAGACCGGGGGAGTGGTGACGGGAGCAACAGAGAGAGGGAAAATGCCGGAGGAGAGAGGTGCGGTAAGCGAGATACAGCAAAAGGGAGGAAAATGAGACAGAGTGATGGAGGGGGTTAGAGAAATGGAGGCGGGAGAGAGAGGGAGCAGAGAGAGTGAGGGACGGGGATGTAAGCGATCGGGAGGGATGAGAGAGTGAAGAGATAAACAGAGAGGGAGAGAGGGACAGGAGCAGGGAGATAGAGATAGAGAGTCATGGAGCAAGAGGGGGGAGCGGGAGACACAGAGGTAGGTGTATAGAGCGTGAGACTCAGGAGAGGTAAGGAGCATGTGGATAATGAGGGGAGAAAGGCATTGATGTGTACCTGGGAGAGGGGACGGGGCGCGAGCCTGAAGGAGAGAGAGAGGGGTGGGAGAGACCGGGACATGAAGAGGTACAATGAGAACAAGATGAAGGAGGAGAGAGCGGGAGGGAAGATAGTGAGAGTGGAAAAGTGGAAAGGGAGAGAAGAGCTAGGAGGAGAGAGGCAAGGAGTGGAAGGAGAGAGTGGAAGGGAGAGAGGGAGAGAGAGGAAGAGATGGGACGTGAAAAAGCAGTGGGAGGAGGGGTAGGAAAGAGAGGGGGCATGGTCGTGGGCAGAGATAGTGAAGGGGAGAGAGTGTTTGGAAGGGGAGAGTGAGGGGGAAGAGAGACAGTGAGGTAGGTAGTTGAGAAGCAGTGACGGTGGGTGGAGAGAAGGAGAGCAGATGGGAAAGGACAGGGAGAGAGAGAACTGGGAAGGGAGATTATGAGGGAGGGTGGAAGCTGTAGCATAACGTCATGGTTCCGGAACTCGATCACTCAATTCATATAAGCTATAACACTGCATGCCTTCTTAACAACCATGTCAACCTGGGTGGTAACTTTCAAGGATCTGTGTACCTGGACACCGAGATCGCTCTGCTCATCTACACTACCACGAATCTTACCATTAGCCCAGAACATTGCATTCCAGTTACTCAGACCAAAGTGAATCACCTCACACTTGTTCGCATTACACTCTATTTTCTACCTCTCAGGCCACCGCTGCAACTATTCTATGCATCTTTGTAACCAACAACATCCTTCGTCACTATCCACAACTCCACCGACGTTCGTGTCATCTGCAAATTTACTACCCGCCCTTCTACGCCCTCAACCAAGTCGTTTATAAAACTGATTACACCACCAGTAACGACACTCCAGGATGATCATTTCCATCAACCACCACCCTCGATCTACTTTCAGCAAGCCAATTACTGATCCAAATTGCTGCATCTCCCACAATCGTATTCCTGCACATTTTGTACAATGACCTACTGTGGGGAACCTTATCGAACGCCTTGCTGAAATCCATATACACCACATCATCCGGTTTACTCTGATCTACCTGTTTGGTCAACTTCTCAAAGAACTCAATAAGGGTTGTGAGGCACAACCTACCCTTCGCAAAACCGTGCTGAATATCACTCATCAAATTATTCTTTTCAAATGATTACAAATCCTATCTCTCATAACCTTTTCCAACATTTTACCAACTACGGAAGTAAGGCTCACAGGTCGATCATTATCAGGGTGTCTCTATTCCCCTTCTGGAACAGGGGAACCACATTTGCTCCCCTCCAGTCTTCTGGCACTATTCCTCAAGACAATGACGATTTCAAGAGCAATGCCCGAGCTCAGAAATCTCCTCGCTGTCTTCAAAGAGTTTCCGATGATACATCCCATCGGTCCCATGGGAGTTATCGATTTTCACACTCCACAGGATTTCTAAAACCTCGTCCTTCTGAACTTGAATCCCACCTAGTCTGGTAACCTCTATCTCAATATTCTCCTCGATAACATTGTCGTTTTGTAGAGTGTATAATTTCGAAAGTCATTCATTTAGTGCTTCCCCTATCTCCTCTGACTCCACGCACAACTTCCCACTACTATCCTTGATTGGCCCTAATCTTAATCTCCTCATCCATTTATTCCTCAATTACCTATAGAAAGCCTTAGGGTTTACCCTGATCCTATCCACCAACAATTTCTCATACCACCACCTGGCTCTTCTGAGCTTTCTCATCGTAACATCAGCCTTCTTCTTCTTCTTGACAAGGGTTTCCATTTCCTTTGTAAACCATGGCTCCCGCGCTCTACAGTTTCCTCCCTGCCTGACATTTACATACTTATCGAGGACACTTAAGTACTTTTCCTTGAATAAGCTCCACATTCCTAATGTGCCCATCCCCTGCTGTATCCTTCCCCATCAAATGCTTCTGAAATCTTGCTAATCGATCGTAATTGCCTTTCCCCCAGCTGTACCTGTTCATTTCTATCACAAAATTAAACACAACAGAATTGTGATTGGTATCGCCAAAGTGCTCACCTACTTCCAAGTCTAATCACTATGCAGGGCTCATGACACAGTACCAAATCTAATGCGGCTTCGCCCCCTGTTGGCCTGTCTGCATACTGTGTCAGGAAGCCCTCCTGCACACTCTGGACAAAAACTGACCCATCTGTAGTACTCGTACTGTACTGTTCCCAGTCAATATTTTGAAAGTTGAAAACCCCCATGACAACTACCTTGTGTCTCTCACTCCTATCTAGAACAATCTTTGCTATCCTTTCCACTACATCCCTGGAACTATTCGGAGGCCAATACAAAACTCCCAACAGACTGAACTCTCTTTTCCTATTTTTAACCCAAGTCCACACTACCTCAGTTGACGAGTCCACAAACATCATTTCTGCAACTGCAATATTGTTCTTGACCAACATAGACAACTTTCAAGATATCACTATTTATTTCCCCTTGCTTCCTCGCTTCCATTTCCATGTAGATGATAGACAGGATCTGGGGAGAGTCAGGAGTTGAGTTACAGGCCGCAATCATCCTGTTTACTGACATGCTCATGTAGTCACCGTAGTTTCGTTGCAAGTCATGTTGAGATTCTGGTGAATAGTAACTCGAGGATACTGACCGTGAAAGGGTTAGTAATGGTAACACGATTGCAAGTCATGGGGCAGTGGTGAAATAGCGTCTTCATGGCGATGATTTTGCCTATCACCTATTTGGCGTAAATCTTATAGATGGCTTTTCAATTCATGTCTGGACTTTGTCCAGATCTTCGTACAAGTGGATATGGACAGATTGTGGATTTCAACAATCCATTATGATACAGGACATAAAAATGTCATTGCTGAAAATCACTGCTCTTGTGGGAAGATCATTGATGAAGCAGCTGGAGATGGTTGGGATGAGGAGAAACTTAGGGATTCCTGAAGAGATGTGCTCGAGCTGGGATGACACATCCCCAACAACCACAAGCATCTTCCTTTTCGCCAGAAATGAATGGAAAGTAATTGTCATGATTCTCATATTTTCCTGTTTGTCTGCGGCTCCTTGATGCTACATTTGTGGGCGGCACGGTGTCACAGTGGTTACACTGTTGCCTCACCGCGCCAAAGACCCGGGTTTAATTCCCGCCTCAGGTGACTGACTGTGTGGAGTTTGCACGTTCTCCCCGTGTCTGCATGCGTTTCTTCCCGGTGCTCCGAATTCCTCCTACACTCCAAAGATGTGCAGGTCAGGTGAATTGGCCTTGCTAATTTGCCCATAGTGTTAGGTAAGTGGTAAATGTAGGGGTATGGGTCGGTTGCTCTTCAGCGGGTCGGTGTGGACTTGTTGGGCCGAAGGGCCTGTTTCCACACTGTAATGTAATCTAATCTGCATTCCGACAGTTATGGCCTTGAAGCAAAGAGCTGACCTCAAATCTCGATTTTACTTATTTTTGACTCCGCTCAAACTAAGCGCTGCCATAGGTTCTGGCGTTAGTTAAAACCAAACAACCAGAAAACGCCTCACTTTGTAATATATTCAAATGTGAGGGATAGGAGAGTTCCCATTTCCCATTTCAATAAAAATATCAATTTACTGTCCTCATTCTAATAGTGAACACTGAACAAAGAAGCTGTTCTCAAATCTAAGCTCCCTTTTCTTAACGTTTTACTCTCTCACGCAAATCTATATAATTTGCTGTTCCAGTGCAATTATTATATATCCCATCTTAATCTCAAGACCACACAGTATCTGTCTTGTTCGCTGACTTCAATCTTCGTCAGCTGATCACTCAACTTTATTTTCTTTTAACTGTTAGTATGTTTTACATGAATAGGCACCTTCTGAAGAGAGATTGTGTAATTTCGTTGAGAGAAAGATGTTAGATGGCCAGCAACGTCTCCAGCTTGATGACCGATACTTAGGTGATCGGTGGCAGTTGCGCTATGTTCCAATTGTCAAAATTCCCTGGTATTTCAGGCGCATCCAACGTCGGAATGTTGCATTGGACTGATGTTATCAAATTAATGAATTCAAATTTGATTTGGTTTTTGTATCATGAGGCTTATTAAACAAATTGGTTATCTTCGAATTGTGATTCAGCAACCAAAACTCAGATATAAATTTCACAGCCATATGCCACATGCATCTATCTTGTTTCACAGCCTTTCCATTTGCGCACCTGAGCATGCACTTGAAGTGTCCTTCAAAATTCAAAAAACCCTTTCTATTTTAAAGGTGACATAAATGTTTAGGTCATATTATTAATTGGTAATGTCAAATCTGCATTTATGAGAATGGCACTTGTGATGGCAGTGAGCGAAGTATGTTGATGTGTTAGAAACATTATGGAGAGCCTCGACCAGCGAGGCTGGAGTTGAGAAATTCTGATTTGACAGAATAGAAACGAAAAAAAGGTCCTGAGGAGAATTCACTCCGTGCATTTGGAAATCGTGCTTCCTTTTGATGGAGAACCAACAAATGAAGATTCATTATTTCTTTTTAAAAAATGAGATGACCCAATCTGGAGAGAAAGGCTGGTAAAATAAATATCTCAGACATTCTTTGGTTCTCTGCAATTCACTTTATTAAAATGAAGTTAATGCAGAAACTTTAAAGGATGTTTAGTCAAAGGTTGATACACTGTTGTGCGTAAATAAGTGAAGAAGCTGCTGATAAAAAAAACATTATGTTGTTCTTACTTTTATTCTTCTTTCCAGAGATTTCGTAAACGACACGGAGTCCAAAAAGCCAACGGTTGAAGGTATTGAGGGACAATTATATAATAGCTAACATATGCCTCCTCAGGCGGAAGGTTTACACTTTAAAAAGAAAAGTTGTGAAATGAAAGCGTGTGGCCAGTCCTCGCAGCTGAGCTTCAGTCAGTTTTGGTTTGGTTTCTAGCACGAGTGTGGAAGAAGTTACTGGACACAAAGAAGCAGATCCAGGCAGGTATTCTCTTTCTGATTTCTATCCTGCAAGAACCTTTATTTGATTTTACTTTTTGTGTCCGGAATGTTTATGCGGATTGTTTCAAATGTTTGCCCATCATTAACTGGGTTGATATGTTGGGTTTTCGGAGAGGTTAAGTTATTCGGTATATTGTTTTCTGTTAAATGTGTTTCATCGATAATCCCCTCAATAAATTCTGCCTTGTTTAAAAGTAAATGATTTCATCATTGGAATTTTTTCTGAAATATCACGTTCAAGCTGCTTCAAACAAACCTGCAAAGTTATGGTCTTCTTGAAAGTTTTTTGGGGTCTTCCTGGGTCCGTAACCGTTTGTGGGCTCGTTTAGGGATTTGTTCTGTATTTTCGATTTGGAATAAGGATTCTTGGACTCGACGGAAGCATATAGTAGGTATTAGGGTCGTTGTTTTCCGGATGTTGAACTCAGTTGGTTTAAACTAATCTTGAAACAACAAGTTACGAAGAGTTTGCAAGGAGTGGAAGAATTGATATTCGGGGATTCACAAAAGGTGATCAAGGCCACCTGCTGGAATGAGCAGACACCCTAGACTTAGAGATTTTTTCTTGCACGAGGAAAGGAGAGATAATTCCTGCAATTGCTCAGCATTTAAATTTGCTGGAAATGAATTCAGAATCAAAAACAATTAGAGCGGGTGAAATTTCAATTGTCAACAAAGTACCTTTACTTAGAGGAAACATACTATAATGTTCCAACAGAAAGGAAAGAGCTTGACGCATGAATAAATCAGGCGAGAGAGAAAAGGAAAGAGACTAAGAAGAGAGTGAAGTTGAGAGAGAATAAAGGAAGGCAGACAGGCATTTTGAATTTCAGAAATTGGCAATTATAGAGGAAATTCCATGTAAAAGGATGGAGATGAATACTGAAGATAAACTTAGTGAGGAAGAGAGTGAGAATGAGCAAAACCCTGACATTCAAAGATATGGTGAGAATCTGCTTAAATCGCTTGGTTTTGATGAGAAGGATGCGGATGCCTTTTTTGTTAATCTCACGTGAGTTATGTTGAACCAAACAAAATTTGTGGTTAGAGCTGATGAGACATTTCCATCACTGTAATAGGACGGATCTGGGGTTTATGAGGAGTTGAAGAAATCTGTCGCAATTGCATTGAAACTGGTGCAAGAATCCTACAGAAAATGCTTTAAGAATCTCAGGAGGGAACCTGGTTAAACTTCCATTGAGTTTGAAAGGATCAAATAAAGTAATTTTGTGTATCGGTAAAGGCATTAAAATAGAACAAATCTACGTAGCTCTTCGAGACAAAACCAGTTTGGAGGAATTCTCAAATTCACGTCATGAAATAGCAACAATCCATCAAGAAAAGCAGAGGATCAAGACGGATAGATTGGCAGCTGAAATGGCAGATGGCTATGAATTGGGTCAGGTATCAAGTTGGCTTCCATAATACATTTTCAATCAGTCAGGGACTTAAATACGTCAAAAGAGAATTTCTCACATGGACATGGAGAGGTAGATTTCGATGAAATTCATGAGGATAAAAATCAAACCGTTAAAAGGAACAGAGAAAAGAAACAAAAAACTCCCGTGTTTGCATTGCAATAAAGTAGAACGCAGGAAATCACACTGCTAGTAGGTGAGGAAAATCTTTGGGAAACCAACTGTAAGGAAACATGATAAGTCAATAAATATTGTTGCACTGGTAACAGAAAGTCCAGCGAAGGCTAGAACACTGAAACAGAACGTACAAGCTGGTCGGAGGTTGGTTGACGAGGAAATGACAGATTTTCTTAAATCATATACCTGCGAATGTAAAATTTACTCCCATATGTCAGGAGCAGGAAGTGAAGAGTTTACAATGTTCCGAGATACCTCTCAATATCTGATGCTGAAAGATGAGGTGTTCTATATCTCTGAAAGTCTATTGCTGGAACGGGTCCTAGAGACCATCATTCACGTTGAAACAAGGAACACCCCATTATGTAAAGTAATGTTACAGTGTCTCGAGAATAGTAGTGAAGTCATGGTCGGACAAGCTCTCAGTTACAGGAATGTAATTTGCCATTGATAATGATAAAGCTGATTCACCACGAGAAGTGCTTGAAACTGAATGGAAACTCAGGCAATTGAATTATTGCATAACGCGTATTCTAGAATTTTTCCTGAATCAATGGTATCGAGGTCACAAATCAGAGGCTGAAAGAGGAGAAAACTAGATTACAGATATGCTAGTTGACGTTTCATTTGCAGATATTCGGTTTGAACAGACGGTTGAAATAATCAAGGAGCAGGAATATGACTAAGCAAGTATTTATAGCTCAGATAAATTAACTCACTTACAGAAGAAATATTAACGCTGACATTAATCATATCAAAATTCATACTCAGAAAAATACTCGGAATGTATCTCTGTATCTTTAAAATTATGTCTTAATGGGCAAATGGAGACCCTCACATATTTAGGCAGACGTGTAACGTGCAGAAGTTCATCAAATTCGTTTGCCAGTGGTTTATGGAAAGGAGCTGTTGCGGGTGGCACAGAAGCTACCTCCAATGGTTCATTTCGGAGTGAGAACAACTGAAATCAAAACAAAAAAAAAATTAGTAGCCTAGACTGTAGAAGGAAGTGTTTCCATTTTGCCAGCCGTGTCGTACATGTCAGGTAATTTGAAAAAACAATTCGCACCTTACTACCTATTGCAACAGTCTTAATTGTTTGTGTAGCACCCGTACCCAAAACAAAAGGTGGAATTCAGTATTTGTTACCAAAAATGGATGTGTCTAATGGATTTCCAAAGGCCGTTCCATGATGCAATATAACAGCTAAATGAATAGTTGAGGCATGGCTCAAATTTTCACAATTTACGGACTACTCACAACGATGCAATCACATCAGTGTCAAAACTCACGTCGACAGTTTTCAATTAAGTTATGGACTGCTCACAATATAACAATTTAAATATACTGCATACCATTCTGAGTCACAGCGAGCACTAGATTGGTGGCATCGGAAATTAAATGCCACGTTAAGTACTTAGAATGAAGATTGGGCTAAGAAAATTCCGTTTGTGCTTTTTTGCGCTCAGAAATGCACTGCATGAATCGATCAATTTCAGTTTATTTAAACCAGCTTTAGGCACGATGTGAGCGGTTAGTTAAAATTGATTAAGGAGAATTTGGTCAGTCAGAATTTAGACACCAATTATTTGAAATATTTGTCATACTTAAGGGGTGGTTTAATAGAGCGGGTGAATTGGCTAGACGGCTTTTAAATTTCACAGCATACGATGAAACTGGAAGCAGACATAAAATCAAAAATGTGCAATTTTGCTCCTGGGGCAAAAGCATTAACGTTCCTTCCAGTGACAGTTGAACATATAAACCCAACATTCATGACCCTTAACAAGTCGAAAGAAAATCTAGTGAGTTGAACTACTTGATCAGGACTCCAGACAGAAAGAAGTCTCACAGAGTATGTGAACTGAATGTGCTCAAAAGATGTATTGACAGGAAAAGAAGGCAAGAGGAGGATGTGGTATTGATTGGGACGCAAAGAGAATAACTTGTGAATTTGTGGAGTTTATTTAAAGTTTGTACTAACGTTTAGCAATATAACTGCTCCACTCACAGAATTGTTAAATAAAGGCAGGAAGTTTCTTCGACAGCAGATTCTCAAAAGGCACTTAACGGCCTGAATGCTGTGTTAACCACTATGCCAGTGTTAGCTAGACATATTTATGGAAAGCCATTCAAAGAAGGAATCGATGCACATGATGTGGTGTCAGAGCTGTTCTCTTGCAAGAAGGTCATGAACAGATATAGAGACCTATCGGGTATTTCCACCGGAAGTTGAACATTCAGAAGAAATATTCGACAGTTGAGAAGTAGACTTTGAGCTTGGAATCGGATCCACAACAAATTCTATGTTTATATTACTTGTAATGTAGTGGAGTTAATAATATGCTCTGCTTATAAACCATTGGAGATTGTTATTGCCATTCAAATGGAAAGTAATGCAAGTGGCAGGATGAGATAACGTGTCTGCCGACGCGTTGAACAGACTCGAAAGAGAAACGGAGCTATTCAGTGGTAGGAGTACAACAGACTGAAACAGAATGCCTATATGAGTTATCGAGTACTAACAATTATGGCTTCAGGGGTTTTATAATGAAGACAGTTTTGGATATTGATGGTTCATTTTTTTAAAAAGAGGATTTATAACTAAGCTGCTCCTTTATAAAGGCAATGCTGGCCTTGTTTACTTTCAACGAGTTCACAAACTGCACAGACTCCAAAACGTCTGGGGTTGAAGAATTTTATTACCTATTTGATATTAGCTAATATATAATGCGTCAGCAGAAGGCTTTAAAGGTTTGAACATGATTACTTTACAACGATAGGGAGTGGCCAGTTCTCCGAGAACACCTTTACTCTGGTTTGAGTTGTTCTTTTCTCGCAGAAGAGCGGATAAAGCTGCAGGCCCTAAAGAATCAGTTCCAGGCTGTTACTCTGTCTGTGATTTCTATCCTGGAAGAAACTTTTTTTTTGACTTTTCTGCCAAAGTGTGTTTGTGGGTATTTTTACAAATGTTTGGAACAACATTTTTAAGTTGTGATAGTTGCTGGGAATTTGGAGAGGTTTCGTTATTCTGTTTCTCTGATCTATGATTTGTGTTTCATTCAATAACTTTGGAAATAAATTCTGTTTTGATTAAAACTAAATGGTTGACAGTAAGAATTCTTTTAGGATGTTGTGGTTCTGTTCGCAGAGCTGGGAATTTGTCTTGCAAACGTTTCGTCCCCTGTCTTGGTGACATCCTCAGTGCTTGGGAGCCTCCTGTGAAGCGCTTCTGTGATGTTTCCTCCGGCATTGATAGTGGCCTGTTTCTGCCGCTTCCGGTTGTCAGTTCGAGCTGTCCGCTGTAGTGGCCGGTATATTGGGTCCAGGTCGATGTGTTTGTTGATAGAGTTGATAGACCTTAACCCAATATACCGGCCACTACAGCGGACAGCTCGAACTGACAACCGGAAGCGGCAGGGACAGGCCACTATAAATGCCGGAGGAAACATCACAGAAGCGCTTCACAGGTGGCTTCCAAGCACTGAGGATGTCACCTAGACAGGGGACGAAACGTTTGCAAGACAAACTCCCAGCTCGGCGAACAGAACCACAACAACGAGCATCCGAGTTACAAATCTTCTCCCAAACTTTGAATTCTTTTAGAATATCCATCTTATGCCTGCTTAAAACAATTACCAAAGTTTGGGTCTGGGCTATCTTCTTGAAATATTTTGAGGTGTCTGACCTGGTCTTTGACAAATGTGACTAAACATTGCTTGATATATGAAGCACATGAGCGTTCAGCTCAATTAAAAATAGTCACAAACCTTTTGAATGGCAGCGAAAAATCGAAGGCAGCTCCTGTCTTGTCTTTATTTTTCCATGGTCTATGAGCAGAAATTAAGTAGACAAAGCAGAGGTTTCTCCAATTTGAAAACAATAAAATGTCAAATGTCATTTTGGAACACAGACAATTACAAATTAATTCATTCAATTGATGCTCAGATAATGTTTCTTTGGACCTTAAATTGGATGCATAAGCTGATGTTAAAAATCTGTGCACTGTGATATGCACAATTTTTCATTCCTCTGAGACTTCTAGCTCCAGTCAGAGACCAGTCGATGGAGAGCCAGCATGTGAAGATCTGAACATGGGAATGCACCACACAGGCAGAACTGGCAGTTCAGTCAGAACTGCAAAGAATCATTGTAGTTGATGTGTCGAGCAAAACATCAACATCTGATCAGTTTATGTAAATATATGTCAATGATTATCCCATTTTTCTCTCCTCTCCAATCTTCCATTTTAACTCATATTTCCACCCTTCTCCTCGTATTCCTTCCCTCACACCTTACTCAGAATTAAAACTTACACCACATCTTCACCCTTGCCTTATTCTCTTCCCTGCCCCGGCCTTCATCCATCTCCTCCAATGTAAAGTAAGTAATAATCTGTTTATAACATGTATTGTTATAGCGATGTATATACCGTACATACTCAAGTAATGTTCGATGTTATGTAATGGTCGTCTTCATGTTTTTGGCCAATAAACCTGGAGTTTTCCACATATCTTGTGTGAAAGGCAACCCTAGTTCCTCATCGATAACAGATCTACAGTGATGTGTGAGTGTACTTGCTGCTTGGAGTTGTACAAATTAGCTGAAACCATTGTGTTTTGTCGTTTCTTCGTTCTCAAATCAATTGGTCTTCTGCTGCTGATGTGGTCTGAAATTCTAAGGGCATGAGTTTCAGCCCCTCAATAGTCATTTCAATGTTGTAGTTGACAGCATAAATTTAACGTTAAAAACTAACCAAATACTCAAATATATAAGGTACTTGTGTAACAAAAGATGTCTGCAAACCATGTTGTTCTGTTGTTGCTGCTTTTCTGAACACACCATGTGGATTGTTAACGACTGCCTGTTGCAGACGCTGTCATAATCCAACCTGTACTTTCCTTATCTGTGTATATGCAGTTCTGAATCCAAAGACATTTATTCTAATCTCTAGACCTCTGCATAGTCGAACACTGTTAAATGTTTAAGCAAATCTGTCAGGTACCTAATACAGCCAAAGTCATCTTATTTGCAGAACAGCATCATATCAAGCATTGAATTCAAATCGTAATTTGATGGGTTCGTGAGAAATACAGATTTGCAAGGCCAGAGGGAATAGACTTCCAATTCCTAAACTTCAGAGGAACTTAATGAATTCGATTGGGGAGTTCTTCCCAATAAATCGAACGATCTGTGAATTTAAATAAGTACTTATTCTTCTCGTGTAAACCAAGGGAACGTCACTTCAGTTGCAAAATTCCAATTTGTTCAGCTCGTTGCTTTTACTTTTATTCATATTTCTTTTAAATTATTTCTTGGAAGTTGTCATCCTGCTTTTCAATTCAGACTATTCTGTGACAGCTCTCCACTCGTGTTTATAATACAATTGCAATGGATGAATTAGGTGTTAGTGAAATAGAAATTGCCTGGTCTAGTCTGGCACCGGGTACCAGATTATAGAAATCAAGTATATCACATCGAAAGGAATATACATCTCCAATCTAAATTTTCTTTTTCTCTTTACATTCTATTCCTGTTGAGGAAAGAGTTGGCTGCATTTTGTCATTCGTTTCGCCAAAAATTATTTTGTATAATGGAAATGTCTGGTCAAATCAAAAGAAAGAGGCCAACAAGAACTTCAGTATAAATTGAGGGTGCAGTGGCAGAGCTGTCAATTCGTTCAGAGAAGACCTGGTTCAAGTTGTTGAATATTTTCTGTGCCTCTTTCTGACTGTCTGCGTTTGAAACAATCTCCTTCACCCTGCTTTCTCTTTCTCCGTATTATTCTGCCACTCACTATCTCGGCCTCTCACTTATTGACACTCACCCTTGCTCTTGGACTCTGAAAATTACTCATTCTGTCTGCCTCTCACTGTCATCATCACTCTGCCTGTGTGTCTCTCTATCTGCCTCGTTTTCTGTCTGTCTCAATGTTTTTTCTCTCACTTTCATTCGCTCCCTCCGACTCTCTCTCTGTCTTTCTGACTTACACTGCATTTTTTTCTCCTCGCTCTCTGTTTCTTTCTCTCTAATTATGTCTCTGTTTCTTCTCTCTCTCTCTGTCTCCCCCCACCCCCCTTCTCTGTGTCAAATGGATGCACGGGCATTGCCACTGTCTGTACCACTCTTTCTTTCTCTCACTTTTCCTCTATCTCCTTCCTGTTTTTTGAAACCGCATGGTTATTTTTTACCCTCTGTGTCTCACTCACTCTCTGTCTCACGCTTTTTCACTCTTCTTCTCTGGACCAATCTTCCTCTATCTTCCATTTACTGTCTCTTGGTCTCTGACTATCCATTTCTATCGCTCACTGTCAGTGCCTTTCTTCCTCTCCCTCCCACACATTTCTCTCTTACACTGTTTTTCCAGCTCTGTCCATATCTCCTACATCACCATCTCTGTCCAGTTCTCTGTGTCTTTCACGCTTTCACTGTCTGACTATTTCTCCCACTCACTCATTCATTCTCTCTCTCGAATTCTCCCTATCTCATTCTTTGAGTTGTTCTTTTCTCGCAGAAGTGCGGAAAAAGCTGCAGGCCCTAAAAACATCAGTTCCAGGCTGTTACTCTGTCTGTGGCTTCTATGCTGGAAGAAACTTTTTTTGTCTTTTGTGCCAAAGTGTGTTTGTGTGTTTCTTTCTCATTCTCTCACTCTCTTTATCTATCACTGTTGCACTGTTGCACTCTCTCCCTCTCTCTATCACTCACTCGCTTTCTCTACCTCTCTACCTCTCTCTCGGTCTCTCTCTCTCTCTTTCTCTTTCTCTTTCTCTCTCTCTCTCTCTCTCCCTTGCTCTCTCTTAGAGCATAGAAGATAGAATAATGCAGCGCCAAATACGCCCTCGATGTTGCGCCAACATGTGAACTATTCTCAACTCATCCCCCTGCATGATCCCAAAATCATCCATGTGCATATCTAAGGATTTTTTCAAACCCCCTAATGTGGCTGAGTTGACTACCTTAGCAGGTAGTGCATTCCACGCACTTACCACTCTCTGCGTGCAGAAGTTGCCTCTGACATCAAGCTTAAATCTATCACCCCTCAATTTGTAGTTATGCCCTCTCGTACAATCTGATGTCATCATCCCAAGAAAAGGTTTTTCTCTGTCTACCCTATCTAATGATCTGATCAACTTGCATGTCTCTATCAAATCCCCCCCCCCCCCGCCCCAAGCCTTCTTCTTTCCAATGAGAAAATACCCAAGTCTCTTAGTCTTTCCTCATAAGAACTTCCCTCGAAACCAGGCAACATCCTGTTAAATCTTCTCTGCACCTTTTCGAATGCTTCCACATCTTTCCGTAATGGGCCAACCAGAAATGTACACAATATTCCACGTGTGGCCACAACAGCGTACTGTTTCATTGCAGCATGATATTACGGTTCCAGAACTCAATCCCTCTACCAATGAAACCTAACACACCGTATGCCTTCTTAACAACACTATCCTCCTGGTTGGCAACTTTCAGGGATCTCTGCACATGGACTCCACGATCTCTCTGCACATCCACACAACGAAGAATCCTTCCACAGACCAAGTCCTCTGTCATCCTGTTATTCTTCCCAAACTGCATCATCTCACATTTAGCTGCATTGAACTCCATTTAGCACCTCTCAACCCAATTCTGCAGTTTATCGAAATCCCCCTGCAACCTGTAACATTCTTACAAACTGTCCACTACTCCACCGACTTTAGTGTCGTCCTCAAATTTACTAATCCATCTCCCTATGCCTGCATCTAAGCTTTTTGTAAAAATGTCAAACAGCAGCGGTCCCAGATCCTTGTGGAATTCCACGATTAACTGGACTCCGGACTGAATATTTTCCAACAATCACCACTGGCTGCCTTCTTCCAGAAAGCCAGTTTCTAATCTAAAATGCTAAATCATCCTCAATTCCATCCTTCTGCCTTTTCTCCATCAGCCTACCACGTGGAAGCTTATCAAAGGATTTATTGAAGTCCAAGTATACCACGTCAACTGCCCTACCGTCATCTTCATGCTTGATCACATTCTCAAAGAACTCAGTGAGTTTGTGAGACAGGACCTGCCCTTGACAAACCATGTTGGCTATCTGAAATCAAATTGTTGCTTGCTGAATGAATATAAGTCCTATCTCTTATAATGCTTTCCAACACCTTTCCTATAGCAGAAGTAAGGCTCACTGGCCTGTAGGCCTTATGTATCTCTGATGCCCTAGTTGAACAAGGGCACAACATTTGAAATCCTCCAGTCCTCAGGTACTAAACCCGTAGACAATGATAACTCAAATATCAAATCCAAAAGTTCTGTTATCCCCTCCCTCGCTTCCCAGAGAATCCTCGGATAAATCCAATCTGGCCCAGGGGACTTGTCTACTTTCACTGCTTCTAGAATTGATCACACCAGTGTGTAACTAACTTCGATCATTTCTAGCCTAATATCTCGTTCCTCATACTTCTCCTGTTTAATATTCTCCTTTTCCTGAGTGAATACCGATGAGAAATATACATTTCGCACCTGTCCGATCTCTACAGGGTCCACACTCAACTTTCCACTTATGTCTTTGACTCGCTCTGTTCCTACCCTAATCATCCTTTTGTTCCGCACATCCCTATAGAAAGCTCTATTCGATTTGCTAAAGACTGTTCGTATCCTGTCTTTGCACTTCTTCACTCTCTGTTTAATCATTCCGAGCTGATCTGTTACTCTACATCGCTCATCTGTTCCAGCTTGCCTCATCAACACATAAACTTCTTTCTTCTTCTTAACAAGAGATACGATTTCTGTCGCAAACCACTGTTCCCTTACCTTACCACTTCCTCCCTGCCTGGCTGGAACATACCTATCAAGGACACACAATGTATGTTCTTTAATCCAGGTCCACCTTTAGATTGTCTGCATCCCGTGCATTTTGCTACCCCATTCTATACATCATAATTCTTGCCTAATCGCATCATTGTTGACCTTGTCCCAACGATAAACCTTGAACAGTGTCATGGACCGATCCCTTCTCAATGCTAAACTAAATTTAACTGAATTATGGTCACTCTCTCCAAAAAGCTCGCGTACAACTAAATCAAGCACCTGGTCCGCTTCATGACGAAACGCCAGATCAAGTGTGGCCTTCCCTCTTGTCAGCACTTCGACATACTGTGTCAGGAAACTTTCCTTTACACATTGGACAAAAACTGATCCCTCTGACGTACTAGAGCGAAAAAAAATTCCAATCCATGTCGGGGAAGTTAAAGTCCCCCATAATGACCAACCTGTTCTTTTCACTCTTACCCAGGGATAATGTTGCTCATCCTCTCGTCCACCTCCCTGGAACTCTGCGGAGGCCTGTAAAAAACTTCAAGAAGTGTGACCTCTCCTCTCCTGTTTCTAAACTCAGCCCACACTGCCTCAGTAGACGAGTCCTCATCAAAAGTTATCTCAGCCACCGTTATATTATCTTTGACTAACAAGGCCACGCCTACACCTCGTTTTCCGCATTGCCTGTTTTTAATGTAAGATCTAAATCCTGGAACCTGCGACATCCATTCCTCACCCTGCTCTATCCATGTCTCCAAAATGGCCACATTATGGAATTCACATGTACCTATCCATGCTAGACGCTCACCTATCTTATTTCTGGCGTTGAAGTAGACACACTTCAAACCACTTCGCTGTCTGCCTGTGACCCTGTAATCCTGCCCCTGTCCTTCCTACTCTCCTCCTCCTGTGCACTGCAGCTACACCTTCGGTTCCCAACCCCATCCTGAGCTACTTTACTCCCACCCGAATACCACGAGGATATTAGTACCCCTCATGGTTCATGTGAAAAACATCCTGTTTGTACAAGTCCCACCTTCCCCAGAATGAGCTCCAATTATCCAAAAACCTGAAACCCGCCCTTCTCCATCATCTTTGCATCCTCGAGTTTAGCTGATATCTCTCCTCATTCCTTGCCTCGCTGTCACGAGTCACGGGTAAAAATCCAGAGATAGCAGCTCTGTTTTCCCGAGCTCTCAGCTTCCACCCTGGACCCCTGAAACACTGCCTTACTTCTCTATCCCGCTTCCTACCTATGTCGTTGGTACTTACATGGACAACAACGTGAGGCTGGTCACCGTCTCCCTTCAGGACCCTAAAGATACGATGTGAGACATCACGGACCCTGGTATCTGGGAGGCAACACATCAATCGCGAGTCTCGTTCGCTCCCAACAAACCTTCTATCTGAACCTCTAACTATTGTTTCCTCCATGACTAACAATCTCCTTTCCCTCGCTCCTTTCTGTGCTACAGGGACAGGCTCTGTGCCAGTGACCTGGGCCCCACTGGTAAGTTGACACCCTGAATCATATCCAAAACGGTATACGTGTTTTTCAGGGGAACGACAGCAGGGCATCCCTCCATTGACTTATTCACCCTTTCGAATAGTCAACCAGTTTTCTTCTTGGCTCGGAGTAGCTACTTCCCTGTAACTCTTAACTATCACAGCCTTTGCCTCCCGAATGAACCGAACTTCATCCAGCTGCCGCTCTCGTTCCCTAACACGGTCTTGGAGGAGCGAGAGTTGGGTGCACTTCCTACAGATGCACTTGGATGGGATACTATTGTCGTCCCTGACATCGAATATCCTGCAGGAGGAACATTGCTCTTCCTGTATTGCCATCCCTGCTCGACCCTAGTCACAAAGTTAAAAAAGAGACGCTTACGTGATATGTCCCTGCTCTTTGAGGTGAGAGGAAGTGATTGGGTGGGACCCTACAAAGGTAGGGTCTCGGGTTGAGAAGACACTGACTTATATAGCTGGACCTAAATAAAAGTAAGAATTCCCTCCTTTCCCAGAAACCTCAGCTCTCTGTCTTCAAATTTAAAGGCACAAATCAGTGGCCCACCGCTGTCAGCAGTCCCCTGTTGCAAGCTCCCACTCTTTGAGTTGCTGCTGCCGCTGAAGAACAGAAATGTGTCGGTCGTTCCCTTTTGTTACTTTTCTGTCTCTCTATATCGATCTCGAACACTTTTTCTCTCACTCTCTCATTCTGTCTCTCGTTCGCTCTCCCTCCCTTTCGTTTTTCTCCCTCCATCCCGCTAGCCCTCTTTCTTTCTCTCTCAATCGCTCTCTCTCTCACGCATGCGCTCTCTCTCTCTCCGAAGCTGTATCCAACTGATGCTTGGGCATTGCCACTGTCTCGGCCTAACTCTCTCTCACTTTTTTTCTCTTTCTCCTTTCAGCTTTTTGAACCGCTTTTGTATTTATCTACCTCAGTGCTTCACTGTCTCTCTGTTTCACTCTCTGTCCATTATTCTGTGTCTCTTATGTCTATCTCCCGCATATTCCTCAAATTCACTCTATCTTCCTCTCACACTGCTTCTCCCCTGATTACTGTGTCTTTCCAGGTCTCTGTCTCTGCCATTCTCGTTACTGATCTCTGTCTCAATATCTATCTCTCATTCGTTCTTTCTCTATAGAACATAGAACATTCGAAAATTACAGCGCAGTGCAGGTCCTTCAGCCTGTTGCGCCGACCAGGCATACAAATCTGAAGCCCATCTAACCAACATGCACGCCCATATGCTTGTCCAATTACGACTTGAATGCATTTAAAGTTGGCCAATCTACTACCTTTGATGGCAAATCATTCCATACCCTCACTACTCTCTGAGTAAAGAAACTACCTCAGAAATCTGTCCTATATCTATCACCCCTCAAGTTAAATCTATGCATCCTCGTGCTCGCTGTCACCATACTTGGAAAACGATCTCCCTGTCCACCCTATCTAATACTCTGAATGTCTTATATGTTTCTATTAAGTCACCTCTCAACCATCCTCTCTCCAACGAAAACAGCCTCACGTCCCTCAGCATTTCCTGGTAAGACCTTCTTTCCATACCAGGCAACATCCGAGTAAATCTCGTCTGCACCATTTCCAAAGTTTCCACATCCTTCTTATAATGTGGTGCCCGGAACTGTACACAATACTCCAAGTGCGGCCACGCCAGAGCTTTGTAGCATAACCTCATGGCTCCGGAAGTCCATCCATCTATTAATAAAAGCTAAAACACTGTTTGCCTTCTTAAAGCCCCTGTCAACATGGGTGGCAAAGTTCAAGGATCTGTGTTCCTGGACACCGAGATCTCTCTGCTCATCTACACTACCAAGAATCTTAACATTAGCCCAGTACTTTGCATTCCGGTTGCTCCGACCAAAGTGAATCACCTCACACTTGTCCGTATTAAACTCCATTTGCCACCTCTCAGCCCAGGTCTGCAGCTTATCTCTGTCTCTCCGTAACCTACAACATCCTTTGTCACTATCTACAACTCCACCGACCTTAGTGTCGTCTGCAAATTTACAAAACCCCCGGCTACGCCCTCATTCAGGTCGTTTGTAAACATTATGAAGAGCAGTGGACCAAACACCGACCCTTGCGGTACACCACTATTAACTGGACTCCAGGATGTATATTTCCCATCAACCACCACCCTCTGTCTTCTTTCAGCAAGCCAATTACTGATCCAAATTATATCTCCCACAATCTCATTCCTCCACATTTTGTAAAATAGCCTACTGTGGGGAACCTTAGCGAATGCCTTGCTGAAATCCATATACACCACATCAACCGGTTTACTCTGATCTACCTGTTTGATCAACTTCTCAAATAACTCATTTACGTTTGTGAGACACGTCCTGCCTTTCCCTAAACCGTGCTGACTATTGCTAATGAAATTATTCTATTCTAGATGAATATAAATCCTATCTCTTATAACCTTTTCCAACACTTTACCTACAACTGAAGTAAGGATCACGGGTCTATAATTACCATGGTTGTCTCTACTCGCCTTCTTCAACAGGGAATCCACATTTACTATCCTCCAGTCTTCTGGCACTATTCCTGTCCACAATGACGATTTAAAGATCAATGGCAAAGGCTCGGCAATCTCCTCCCTGGCTTCCCAGAGGATGCTAGGATAAATCCCAATCCCAATGCCAATTGGCCCAGGGATTTTTCACACTCTGCAGGATTTCTAATTCCTCTTCCTTGTGAACCTCAATCCCATCTAGTCTCGTAGCCTGTATCTCATTTTTCTCCTCGACAACATTATCGTTTTCTGGAGAGAATACTGTCGACAAATACTCATTTGGTACTTCCCCTAGCTCCGCTGACTCCACGCACAACTTCCCACTCACACCCTTGATTGGCCCTAATCTTACTCTCGTCATTTATTTATTCCATAAAATCCTATGGAAAGCCTTAGGGTTTACCCTGATCCTAACCGCTGACAACTTCTCATGTCTCCGCCTGACTCTTCTGAACTCTCTCTTTCGATCTTTCCTGATTACCTTGTAATCCTCAAACGCTCTAAATGAACCTTCACATCTCATCCTAACATCAGCCTTCTTCTTCCTCTCTTCTCTCGCATTCTTTCTCTTTCAATCTCTCTCTCTCTCCGAATCGATCTGTCTGTCTCCATCTCCATCTGTCAGTCTGTGTGTCTCTTCCCGTCCCTCACATACATTTTGTCTCTCTGCCGCTCAACTCTGGCAGTGTAATTCTCACTCACTCTCTGTCTGTCACTCTCCCTTTCATTTCCTCTCTCTGAAATCTTGGTGTCCATCTCTCACACTGCCTTTTTCATTTACTCTCTGTTGCTGCCTTCCTTTTGATCTTTCCCTCTTTTATCTCTCTCTCTGTTGCTCACACACACATGCGTGCGTGGACACACACACATTGTCTGCCTGTCAAACTCTTTCTCTGTCACACAATTTCGCCCTCTCTCTGTCTCTCTTTTCTTTCGACGACTTCCTATCTGTTTCTGTCTATCTCTGATCGTCTCCTGTTTCTCTGTCTCACTGGCGGTCTCCCCTCAATGCCTCTCCCTCTCTCATGACTCGCACTTACTCCCTCTGTCTCCATCCCTCTATTGCTGTCTCTGTATCTCTTTCCTCTCTCTTTTCCTGACCATACCTCACTCTCTGCGTCTATCAATTTCAATATCTCTCATTCTCTTTCAGCGTCTCTCTCCAGTTTACTGTTTGTCAGTCTGTCTTTCTCTGTCTCCTTCTCTCTCACCTTCTCTCACACTGTCTCTCAATCTCGCTGATTGTATCTCACCGTCTCTCTCTGTGCCCCTGCCTCCCTATCTCACTCTAACTATCTCTTTCTTTCTCTTACACTCTCTCTCACGCACAATCACTCACCTTCTCTGTCGTTTTATGATTTTTCTGCCTGACTGCCACTGTCCTCTGTGTCTGCCTCAGTGCCTGCCTTTCTCTCACTATCTCTTTCTCTCACCGTCTCTATTTCACTTTCTTTGTCTGTCTCTTTCGCTCTTTCTCTCTCTGTCACACACACACCCCGATTCTCTCTCACATTGTCTCTCATTCGTTCACTATCTGTTTCTCACTTTCTGTCTCTCTCTGGTATAACTTCACTTCCTCTTTTTCTATTGCTTTCACTGTTTTTTTTCTCTCCCTTACTGTCTCTCTCACTTGAAAAGTGTGGCGCTGAAAATTCACAGCAGATTGGACAGCATATGGGAAGCAGGAGAGTAGACGTTCCAGGCCAAAGCCCTTCATCAGGAAATCAAAATGAATGGCTTATTTCGGAAGTGTCATCTCCTCTGTTTCTCAGATGTTGCCCGTTCTTTTCCAGCGCCACATTTGTCAACTCTAACCTCCATTCCTCACTTGTATCCTCACTCTCTCACTCACTTTCCATCATTGTCCCTCTTTCCATCCCTGTCTCCGTCCAAGCTTGTCTCTACCTATCACTATCACTAAATTACACCATCTATCTCACAGACTGACAACAAACTCTGACTCACTGTGACTTGCTCACTGGGTTTTACACTTACTGTGTCTCTCTCTGTCTCTGCCTAAATATCTCTAACTCTCTGTTTGTCCGTTACACAATTTATTTCCCAAACCGTCTCAATCCCTAAGCTCCCTCTCACTGTCTGGCTCACTCTCACTGTCTCTCACTGATTGTATCTCTCTAGTGTTATTCTTTATCTCCAACACTCACTGCCTCTGTCTCTTTGTGAATTTCTGTCTATCTCTCTCTCCTTCTCTCTCTTATGTATATCTTTTATTGCCCTTTTACGGTCTCTTGCTCTGTGTTTTCACATCCATCTCACGTCTCTTTCTCTCTCCCACTTTCTCACATCCACTGTCTCTCTTCCTCTCACCATCTGTCTCCAGGTCTCCCTCTCATTATCTCTCTCCCTCTTTATCTAACTCTTCCTCGTCCTCTCCATATCTCTCCCTCATTTCCTGTCATGCTCTGTCCCACTCACACACATACTCCCCACCAGTCTTTCTCGCTCTTTTTCACTATTTGTGTGTTTGTGCTTCATTGTCTCACTCTCTGTCTATCTGCCTCTCTGCCCGACACCAAACCTCTCTGTTGCCCTATCAATCATTCTGATTGTCTCTCCTTCACTATCTTGATCACTAATTTTATCTCTCTTTCACTCACGTTTACTCTCTCTCTCTCTGCCTGTTTATATCCCTCACTATATGTCTCTCTCGGTGTCCTGCCGTCCTCCCATAGTGTCATAGAGACACAAAGATGTACAGCATGGAAACAGACCCTTCGGTTCTACCCATCCATGCCGACCAGATATCACAACCCAATCTAATCACACCTTCCAGCACCCGGCCCATATCCCTCCAAACGCTTCCTTTCATATATCCATCCAAAAGCATTTTAAATATTTCAATGAGACCAGCCCAAACACTTCTGCTGGCAGCTCATTGCAGAAAAGTACCACCTTCTGTGTGAAAAAGTGGCACCTTCATACTCTTTTATATCCTTTCGCTCTCAGCCTGAAACTATACCGTCTTGCTTTGGACTCCCTGATCCCAGGGAAAAGACTTTGTCTATTTATCCTATCCACGCGCCTCATAATTTCGTAAACCTCTATAATGTCACCCCTCAGCCTCGGAAGCTCCAGGGAAAACAGCTCCTCCTAGTTCAGCCTCTCCCTACAGCTCAAATCCTTCAACGCTGGCAACATCCTTTCAATCTTTTCTGAACCTTTCCTTGTTTCACAACATCTTTCCGATAGGAAAGAGAACGGAATTGCACGACATATTCCAAAAGTGGTCGAACTACTGTCGACTACAGCCGCATCATGACCTCCCAACTCGGAAACTCAATACTCTGACCAATAAAGTAAAGCATACCAGACGCCTTCTTCATAATCATATCTACATGGGACTCCACTTTCAAGTAGCTATGAACGTGATCTCCAAGGTCTCTTTATTCAGCAATACACCCTCGGATCTTACCAATCAATAAGTGGATAACCCCTACTAAGGTTTGCTCTCCAAAAAGCAGCACCTCACATCTATCTGATTTAAACTCCATCTGCCATTTCTCATGCCATTGGCCCATCTGATCAAAATCCTGTTGTAATCTGACTTAACGCTCCTTGCTGTCCACTACACCTCAATTTTGGTGTAATCTGCAAACTTACTAACTATACCTCTTCTGCTCGCATCCAAAGTATTTATATAAATGACAAAAATCAGAGGAGCCAGAACCGATCCGTGCGGCACTCCACTGGTCACAGGCCTCCATTCTAAAAAAAACACTCCTACACCACACTCTGTCTTCTACTTTTGAGCCAGTTCTATATCCACATGTCTAGTTCCTCCTGTATTCGACGAAATATAACCTTGCTAACCAGACTCCCATCGGTATACTTGTCGAATGTCTTACTCAAATCCGTATAGAGCTCATCTACTGCTCTGCCCTCATCAATCGTCTTTGTTACTTCTTCAAAAAAACTCAATCAATTTTGTGAGACATGATTTTCCAAGCACAAAACCATGTTGACTGTCCATAATCAATCCTTGCCTTTCCAAATACATGTACATCCTGTCGCTCAGTATACTCTCCAACCACTTTCCCACCACCTATTTCAGGCTCACTGCTCTATAGTTCCATAGCTTGTCCTTAGCACCCTTTTTAAACAGTGGCACCACGTTAGCCTACCTCTAGTTTTCCTGCACCTCACCTGTGACTATCAGTGATATAAATATCTCAGCAAGAGGCCTAGCAATCACTTTTCTAGCTTTGCACCGAATTCCAGGATACACCGGATTCGGTTCTGGGGATTTATCTAAGTTTATGCGTTTCAAGATGTCCAGCACTTCCTCCTCTGTAATATGGACATTTTTTTAAACGTGTCACCATTTATTTCACTACATTCTATATCTTCTATATCCTCTTCAACAGTCAGTACTGTTGCAAAGTACTCGTTTAGCATCTCCCTCATTTTCTGTGGCTCCACACAAAGGCCGCCTTGTTGATCATTGATGGACCCTGTTCTCTCCGTAGTTGCTCTTCTGTCCTTAAGGTATTTGGGCATTTTAAATCTCTTTGGATTCTCCTTTCTACTTGCCAATGCTCTCTCACGCCCCTTTTGTCGCCCTCCTGACTTCCATCTTAAGTATACTCCAACTGCCTTTATACCTCGATAAGGATTCACTAGATCTATATTGTTTGTACCTGATATATGTTTCCTTCTTTTTCTTAACCAAGCCCTCAAGTTCTGCAGTCATCCAGCATTCCCTATACCTACCAGCCTTTCCTTTCACCCTAACAGGAGTATACTTTCTCTGGATTCTGGTTATCTCATTTCTGAAGGCTTCCCATTTTCCAGCCGTCCCTTTACCTGCGAAATTCTGCCCCAGTCTGCTTTTCAGTGCTCTTGCTTAATACCATCAAAATGACCCTTTGTCCAATTCAGAAGTTCAACTTTTACACCTAGTCTTTCGTTTTCCATCATTGTATTGAATTATGGTCGCTGGCCACAAAGTGCTCCCCCACTGACACCTCAGTCGCCGGCCCTGCTTTATTTCCCAAGAGTAGGTCAAGATTTACACTTTTATTGGTAGGTATATTTACATACTGAATCAGAAGATTGTCCCGTACTTCTTAACAAATTCCTCTCCATTTAAATACTTAACACTATGGCAGTCCCAGTCTATGTTTGGAAAGTTAAAATCTCCTACCATAACCAGCTCATTCTTCTGACAGAATGATGAGATTTGTTTCTCAATTTCCCTCTGACTCTTAGGGGGTGTATAATACAATTCCAATAAGGCGATAATCCCTTTCTTATTTCTCAGTTCCATCCAAATAACTTCCCTGCATATATTTCAAGGAATATCCTCCCTCATTACAGATGTAATGCTATCACTTTTCAAAAACGATGTCCCCTCCACTCTTGCCTCCCTTTCCATCCTTCCTGCAACATTTGTATCCTGGAACATTAAGCTGCCAATCCTGCCCACGACTTTAGCCATATTTCTGTAATTGCTATGATATCCCAGCCCACGTTCCTAATCATGCCCCAAATTCAACTGCCTTCCCCGTTAGGCCCCTTGCATTGAAATAAATGCAGTTCAATTTATTAGTCTTACGTTATTCCTGCTTGCCCTGACCTTTTTAATCGCTTCTGTTCTCAACTGTACCAGTGTCAGATTGATCACTTCCCTCACCGTTTCCTGGGTCCGACACCTCCACCTCAATTGTTTAAATCGTCCTGATCTGCTCAAGTCAATCTCCCTGCCAGTATATTAGTCGCTCACTGACACACACAGAAAGTGTCTCACATAGTGTTTCTCTTTCCCTCACGGTCTCTATCTCCCTCTCTCTTTCAATTGTTTCTCCCTCTGTGTATTGTTTGCACTATCCCTCTCTTTTAGAGCCCCTCTCTGGCGCTGTCCATCTCCCTCTCTCTTGCTGCCCAGCTCTCTCACTCTTTCGCCGTCCTTGCTCTCTTTCTTACTGATCCGATCTATCTCTCATTCTCTCGTAGTCCCTCTATCTCCTTAGCTGTCCCTCTCTCTCGTTCGAAGTCACTTTATCTCTTCCTCTGCCCCCTCTCTCTCCCCTTCACTCTCTCGCTTCCGCATTCACCCTCTTTCTCCATTCCCCGTTCTGTCTCGCTGCCCTCATTCTCTCCCTCGCTGTCTCTCGATCTCACTTTGGCCCGAACTGTCTCTCTCCGTCTCTCTCTCTCTCTCTCTGTCTGTAGCTCTCCCTTTCTCACTTGCATTTTCTCTCCCCCTCCTTCTCTGGTTTGCTGTCTCGCTTGCTATGTTTGTATCACTCTCTCTTTTTCTCTCTCTCGCTGTTTCTCTCACTCTGACTCGCTGTCTCTCTCTCTCTTTCTTTCACTGTCCGCTGTCTCTTTCTATTTCTCGCTGCACCCTACTCTTTAACTCTCTCTCTCTCACTCACTCTCTCTCTCCATTTTTCTGTCTCTTCTCATTGGCCCTCAATCTCTCGCTGTCTGTCTCTCTCTCTCTCACTTGCTCTCTCTCCCTCTCTCTCCATCTCGCGCCCTCTCCATATTTAGCTTTCAGCCCTTTCTCTGTGTCCCACGCTGTGTCACGATGCCGCCGTCTCTCCCTACCACTCTGTGTTACTTTCCCGCGCTGTCTTTATCTCACTGTGCCTCCCTCACTCTCGCCGTCAGTCTCTCTGTTTCTTTAGTTGACCCTCTCTCTAGCTGTCCCTGTATCTCTCCATTTTTTGCTGTCTGTCTCTCCCCGTCGCCACGTATATCTCACTCGCTTTCCCTGTCATTCTCTCCCTCTCCCCATCCCTCTCGCTGTCTCTCTAGCTATCCATCAGTCCCTCTCCAGCTCTCCTTCTCTCTCTCTGTTCCTCTCTCTCCGTGTCTCTCCGCTCTTTCTCTCTTTCAATTTCTCTCTCTGCCTGTTACTGTTCGTCACTGTCTTCTCTCCCTCACTGTCTGTCTCTCTTCCTCTCGGTCCCTCTCTGTCTTGCTCTCTCCCTCACAAACTTTCTATTTCTCACTGTTTCTTTCTCTCTCCTATGATTCTGTATCTCTCACATGCGCATTATGCCTTGCTCTTTTTTCTGAGTGACACTGTTTCACGCGAACTTTCTCCCTCTGTTTCTCCTCAAGTCTCTGTCGCTGTGTCTAAGTCGCGCTCTCTGCCTCAAACTCTGTCCGTCTCTTTTTCTCTCTCGCTTTCTGTACACACAGTCACCCTCTCTCACTGTCTCGCGCTCTCAAGTCCCCTCCCGTTTGTTCCATCTCTGTCTCTATATCTCCATATCCTTCGCCCCGCCCTCTCCTTCTCCCTCTGTCCTTTCCTCTCTATCCCTCTCTGTCTCACACTTTCTCTTTCTCTCCCACTGAATATATCTCTTTCTTCATTTTTCTCTCACTGTCTCTCTTCCTTTCGCAATCCCTCTCTCAGTCTCTTGCTCTCTTCCGCTCCTTCTCTCACAAGCATAATGTGTGGTTGCTCCTATCTGTGCCTGTCGTTCTGTACATCTCGTTCGCAGCCCCTCTCTCTCACTTTTTCTCCCCTCTCTCTCCATCTATCTTACTTGTTCAGTCTTTCTCTCTCTCACACACACACACGCAGCCGCAGACGCATACAGTCAGAATCTTTCCCTCACTATCTCGCTCTTTCTTTTTCATTCTCTCTCTCTCTGTCTCTCCCTCTCTCACTCCTTGCCTCTTCGTGTCTCACTGTCTCCATTGTCTATCTGGGGTGTCTCTGTTTATCATTCTCCCTACTCTGTGTATCTGTTACTGTCTCTGCCACTCTGTCTATCATTTTCTTTGTCTCACAAAATCTCACTCGACTTCGTTGACGCTCTTGCACACATACCGTCTCCCTGTGTGTCTCTGTCTCTCTCTCTGTCTCTTACTGTGTCTCTGCCTCACCCATTCTCCTTCGCTATCTCAGCTTTACAGTCTTTTTTGTCTCTTTCCTCCTCTCGCTGCTTGTCTCCCTTCCACTGACTGTCACTGTCTCTCTCACGCTCTGTCTCTCAGTGTCTCTCACTCTCTCACTGTTCTTTCTCTCTCACTGGCTCTGTCAGTCGCCTTCTCTCCCTATCTCTCCCACACACTCACTCACCATCTCTTTCTCTCTCTCTCCCTCTCTCCCCCTGTGTGTGCCTGTGTGTGTGTGAATATGTCCCTCCATCTCTCTCTGCTTCACTGGTGTCTTTCACACTGTTTATTTCATCGTCTATGTCCCTCTCCAAGTATATCTGTTTGCGTTTTCTCACTCTCGCTGAAGCCAGTGTCTTTCCACTCTTTCTCTCTTACTCACCCATTCACTAGCTTTCTCTTCATGTATCTCTCTCTTCTATTGTTTTTTGCTCTCTCTGTGTCTCTTTGTCTCGCTGTTCCACTTTCTCTCGCTGGTGCCTATCACTCTCTTTTGCTATACCTCTATATTTTTAGCAGCCTCTCTCTCTATCTTTCTCTCTAGCTCTCTTTCTCTCTCTTTCGCATTCTCCTTCTGTCTCGCTCTCCGCCTCTGTGTCTAACCATTCTTCTCTTTGTCTTTCTGTACCTCTCTCTCTCCCTGCCTTTCCTTTTTGTCCCTGAATCACTGTATCTTTCTCTAACTGTCTCGATCTCTCTTACTCAATATGTGATGCACCTGTCTAGAATCATGATCTTGTCTAAACAGGTATTTATAAAGACCATGTTGTGTCAGGGAATATGGGAAAGAGCTATGAAGTTGTTTAATGCTAACCACAAAATCTCATCTTTCTTGATGGATGATAAATTAGCATTTTCAGCTGTACTTTTCTTATCTTGGTGTTGGCCTGTGTGATCAAAATCAATAACGGTCAAGGCAAATGTCTGCACGTCAAGGAACAGCAGCTCAGTACCAATGTAATGAAGTCCGTCCACCATGAATTATGATGTTCCGTTGACGAGCTGAATATCACTCAGTGTGTTCCAGAAGGCGCACGCACACGCTTGGTTTTGAACTTTGGATCCGTTTCGTGATCAGACATGGTACAGTTTAAAGAAGGGAGTGCAGTTTTCGAATCTCTGATGCAGCAGTTGATAAAGCTCATCATTTGCTCTTTGGTGCATTGACTGGGGTATTGAACTGTCATTACCTATGACTAAATGTTTTTGAACTGATCATGGTAGTCCGCAAAGCACAGCAGGTCTGCCAGCATCTATGCGAAGAAAACACACTTAATATTCGAATCCGGCGACCCTACATCAGAACTGATAGCAGCCGGAAGTAAATGGCATTATGCAGAGGACTGGTTTTGGGGAGGTATGGGTGGAAGTGGAGAGCTGAGCGGACATTGGAGATAGAGCACCGAGACAGAGACACTGATGACGACATCTACCTTCAGGAGGAATTTGTTTTATTCTGTTTCTCTTCAAGAGAGATGTTGTAAACTTGTTGCTTGGTGTGCTGCTTCATGTAAAACAGAGGAAGAGAAAAAAAAGCATTAGAGGGTCCAGTCAGTCACACAGACAGATAAAGGATTTTAATTTTGCTTTCAGTTGTTGAAGTTGGAGTTTTGGAGTTGAAGCTGCTAGGTACAGGTCTCATTCCCTCCTTGCTGCTGGATTCCTACTGTTAGTGTTACTTCTCCAGAACTGTTGCGATAATAAGTGAGGGATATCTGAAGAATTGCTTGTTTTGCCTCTGCCAAGGGTGTGTTGTAGGATGCTACTGTATTGATAAAGTTGATGATTAGTAGATATTTGTTCAGTATTTCGACAGAGTTAATGTTATCACGATAAGTCAGATTCTTTTTAGTTTTTATTGTAACTGTGGTGTAAGAATACAGTGTACTTTACTTAAAACCTAGCAGTTTGACCATTCAAATCACATCTGGTTTGCAGCACATTAGTCTGACACATTACTTATGAAAGGGGCTGGTAAACATTGAGATAACGGATAGTCCGCCAGGACAGATCAGATCCAAATGTAGGATAACAAAACGGTAAGATAGGAGTGAATGGGCAACTGAAGAATGGGTGACCTTCCCATCAGCCCTTCCCTGTCTTCCATTATGACCTTGGCTGATCCTTTATCACAAAACCTTGCACCTTCCGTTTTGCCATACCAAACTGACCCTTCTGAATTCTGGAAATCGATGTGCATCTTTCTTAAAAGAAATAGAACAATGACGTTGCGCCCAGAGAAATTTGTGTTCGACGTTTCCAGATGGTCACCATTGTCTGAGTGAAAACATTTCTGAACATCTCAGTTGGAAAGAGAGTCCCGTGTGTAAACAGAAATCATGGCCAATTTATCAGAACTACCAGGCGAGGGGAAACATCATCATTGTATCCTGAGCACTGTCAGAATTCTAGACACATCAGTGAAAAATTTCAACTTCTTACACCATCTGGTATAACTCAACACCAACTCTCCTCATAGGATGAACATGGCACACCAGGTATTATTTGACTAAAATGTTAAAGTTGTCTATTCACGGGAGTCATGAATTTCTGTAAGTACCAGGATCAAGGTGGTGTGGAATTATTCAACTCTGGTCTCACCAGCATTTCAAGCTTCGAAGCTGAACTGAACGGGAACATGCCATTTTTCTTTCTAACAAGTTGCTACCACGCGACACCTTCATTTTGGATTTCTATGCCCTCTGGGCAAGGACATGCATAGGGTCATAGATTCATACAGTACGGAAACACAACCGTTCGGTGCAACTCCTCCAAATTTCCCAAACTAAACTAGCTCCATTTTGCTGCATTTGGCCAATATTCCTCTGAAACTTTCCTATTCATGCCCAAACGTCATTTATACGTCTAACTCTACATGCATCTACCTCTTCCTCTAGCAGTTTAATCAACATACGAACTAACATCTGTGTGAAAATGATGCTCCTCAGGCTTTTTCCATATGTTTCTCCTCTCACCTAAAAAGTGGGTGGTGCGATGGCACAGTGGTTAGCACTGCTGCCGCATAGTGCCAGAGACCAGTGTTAATTCCCACCTCAGGCGACTGATTGTGGGGAGTATGCACTTCTCCCCGGGTGTTCCTGTTTCCTCCCACTTTCCAAAAAATTGCAGGTTAGGCGAATTGGTCATGCTAAATTACCTGTCGTGTTAGGGGAATCGGTCTGGGTGGGTTGGGGGACGGTGTGGACTTGTTAGGCTGAAGGCCCTGTTTCCACACTGTAAGTAATCTAAAAAACGATCGAAACACAGTGCCCTCTCGTTGAGCTTCCATGTTGGAGGGAAAGCAATTTTCTTATTTACCTCTTGTGTGCTCAACTTAATTACATGAAACATTATAAGGTCACCCCTCAACTTGCGAAGTTCCTTCGAAAAGAAATGTCCCAGACGATCCCTCCTCTCCCAATGGATGCCAGTGTTGCACAATTCTATCACCACTTTAATAATACTCTGCCATTCTATTACTTTGCTCACACTGACGTAGTTAATTGCACATTTGTTACATGCACATGCCGAGAATTTAACTGAACTTACATCTATCATTTTGACTTGGAGCTGCCGGTGTTGGACTAGGGTGTACAATATTAAAAATCACACAACAGTAGGTTATAGCCCAAAAGGTTTAATCGGAAGCACTAGTATTTGGAGCGCTGCTCCTTCATCAGGTGGTTGTTAAACGAGCATTCTGAAACCTCCTTATATCCTTTACATCGGTCACAGTGATGTGCAGAATTGAGTTATTATCAATCTTGTAATTTTACGTTGATTCACTCATCCAAATTGCGGACGTTTGTATTGACTAATTGGACCTACAACAGGGTCAGTTTTTGATCGGTTTATAATACTGGGATCCTGTGCAATATCCTATGGGACATATGCATCTTTCAAAGATAGCATGTAAGTACAAATTGTTGTGGATATTGTGGAATGCTGGGCTTGGGGACTGAGTAGACATGTCCTCCAACTACGTCCCAACAGAACAGTGGGCCGTTGCAACTATTCTGAAAGATGGCTCCTAAGAAACTCAAATCTTCATCTAAAATCATACCCATGGGAGATAACAAGAACTTCTGATTAATTAATTCGCAAACATTGCCCAGGATGATACAGATACACTTGGTCGATATATGTGTGCTTGCATGTTTGACACTCTCTTGCCAATGTAGTTATGAACTGAACTGTTAGGGGAGATGGCTCAAAAGGTAAAGGCAGCAGTTCTCAAGATCATGGCCCCGTGGCGGGCAGTGCTGTTCAGAAGGGCGGTAAAATGTCTTGTAAGGCAGTATCCATAGGGTATTCTATTGTGCAGGGAGTAGATAGGCGGTTCTGTTGCCGAAAACGGGACTCCCGGATGGTATGTTGCCTCCCAGGTGCTCGGGTTGAGGATATCACTGATTGGCTGCAGAGCATTCTAAAAGGGAAGGGTTAACAGCCAGTTGTCTTGGTGCATGTAGGCACCAACGATACAAGTAGAACGCGGAATGAGGTCCTGAAAGAAGAATTCGGCGAGCCAGGAGAGAAGTTAAAGGGGAGGACATCAAAGATAGTAATCGCGGGATTATTACCAGTGCCACGTGCTAGTCAAAGTAGAAATGAAAAAAAAGGCAGGATGAACACGTGGCTTGAGAGATGCTGTGGGAGGGGTTCAGATTCGTTGTTCATTGGGATCAGTTCTGGGGAAGATGAGATTATTACAAAAGGGACGGTCTACATGTGAAGCAGACCACAAGCAATGGGAGAGCTTTTGCTACTTCTGTTGTTGAGGTTTTAAATTAATGCGGCAGGGGACTGGGAACCAGAAGAGAAAACAAGTAGACAGCGAGGTGGAAACTGCAGACTGTAAGAATTATGACGATAGCACTAATAAGGGGAAAAAATAGACTGAGAGTAGATGAGCACGAAAGAACTGGTGGCCTGAAATGCATCAGTTTAATGCAAGGAGTATCGTGTGTAAGGCAGATAAACTTCGAGCTTGCATTGGTGCCTGTGTGTATGACATTATTGCAATCACAGCGACTTGATTGAAGGAAGGGCATGATGATTGGCAACTGAATGTGCCAGGATATAGACGTTTCAGACAGGACAGGGAGGGAACTAAAAGAGGGGGTGGAATTGCATTGCTGATCAGGAATGATATCACAACTGTGCTGAAGTAGGACACTATGGCGGTATTGAGTAGTGAAGCATTATGGGCGGAGCTGAGAAATAAGAAGTGTGCAGTTACTTTGTTGGGGCTGTACTACAGAGCTTCCAAAAGTGAACGTGAGTTAGGAGGACAAATAGGTAAACAGATTATGAATAGATGAAGAGGCAATAGGGTAGTGGCGATGGGAGATATTAATTTTCCCAACATTGACTGGGATACACTTATACAATTAGTGTCAGAGGTCTGGATGGAGTAGAATTTGTACGAAGAGTGCAGTAGAGTTTTCTAGATCACTATGTCAATAATCCGACATACGGAAGAGGCTATATTGGACCTCGTACTGGGGAATGAGTCAGGACACTGGTCTAAGGTGTGGTGGGGGATTTCTTTGGGAAGACTGACCACAATTCTTTCAGTTTTACAATACTCGTAGATAAAGAAGAGAGTGAACCGAAGGGAAGAGTGCTAATTTGGGCACAGGCCAATTATATGAAATTTCCCAGCTTTGGTGCATGTAGGTCCAGAGCTGGGAAATATGGATTAGACACAGCTATTTGAACGGAAGTCCACATTTCAGATGTGGGAGGCTTTCAAAGATAGGTGCACGGCAGTCCAGAATAGGCATGTCCCGTTGAAGGCAAAGGATAGGAAGGGTAAGATTCGTGAAACGTGAATGACAGGAGAAATTGCACGACGAGCCAAGAGGAAAAGGGAAGCATATTTCAGGTCTTGGCAGCTGAGGACAGAGCGGGCTGTGGAGGAATATTGGAAGAGTAGGACAAGTCTTAAACAAGGAATCAAGCGGCCTAAACAGGGTCATGAAAAAGCTTTAGCTAGCAGAATTAAGGAAAATCCCACCGCACTGTATTCTTATATAAGAAGCAGGCGGGTATCTAGAGAAAGATGTGGTCCAATAAAAGAAATTGAAGGAAGGCTTTGTGCCGAACCTGAGAGAATGGGTGAGGTTCTGCATGATTGATTTGCATCAGAGTTCACTGAGCAGAGGAACATGATGGACCTTGAGATGAGTAGTAGAAGTTTAATTAATCTGGACCACGTTGTCACAAGTAGGGACGATGAGTTGGTTATGCTAGAGGTTATAAATTGGTAAATCCCCAGGACCGGAAGAGAGCTATGCCAGGTTGTTGAGGGAGGCGAGAGAGGAAATAGCTGGGGCCCTGACAGATATCTTTGTGGCATCCTTAAACGCAGGTGATGTGCTGGTGGACTGGAAGCTTGCTCAAGTTGACCCTGTACAAGAAGGTTAGTAGGGATATTCCGGGTAACTATAGACCAGTGAGCCTGACGTCGGTAGTGGGGAAGTTGCTGGAGATGGTACTGACAGATAGGATATGAGCTTGCAGGTGATGGACAACATGGTTTTCTGCGGGGGAGATCGTGCCTTACCAACTTGATAGAGTTCTTCGTGGAGGTAACCTAGGTGTGAGATGAAGGAAGGGCTGTTGATGTCATATAAATGGACTTTAGTAAGGCGCTTGATAAGGTTCCCCATTGCAGACTAATGGCGAAAGTGAAGTCACAGGGTTTGCAATGTGTTCCAGTTACGTGGATAAAGAACTGGTTGAGCAACAGGAGACAGAATGTAGTAGTTGAAGGGAGTTCTCGAAATGGAGTAAGGTGACCAGTGGTTTTCACAGGAGTCAGTATTGCGGCCATTGTTGTTTGTAATACGCATAAATTACCTAGAAGAGGGAACTGTTGGCATGATCAGCAAGTTTACAAATGACACAAAGATTGGTGGAGTAGCAGAAAGCGTAAAGGACTGTCAGAGAATACAGGAGGGTATATATGGACTGGAGAGTTGGGCGGAAAAGTGGCAGATGGCTTTCAATCCTGAACAATGTAAGGTGATGTAATTAGGCAAGTCTAACACTCGAGCGAATTATCGAATAAATTGAAGAGCCTTGGGAGAGGTTGATGGGCAGAGAGATGTGGGAGTGCAGGTCCATTGTACCCTGCAGTTTGCGGCACAGTTGGATAGAATGGTCAAGAAGGCATGTAGTATGCTTGACTTCGTTAGACCGGGTATTGAGTTTAAGAGCTGGAAATTCATGTTAACATTGTACAAGACATTGGTTCGGTCGCATTTAGAATACTGTGTACAATTCTGGTCTCCACATTAGCAAAAGGATGTGGATGCTTTGAGGGGGGGGGGTGCAGAGAATTTTTACGAGCATGTTGCCTGGTATGGAAAGTGTTAGCAATGAAGAGAGGTTGAGTAGTTTAGGTTTATTTTTGCAAGAAAAAAAGAGATTGTGGGGGTACCTGAGTGAGGTATACAAAATCATTAAGGGTATAGACAGGGTGGATAGAGACAAGCGTTTTTCCAAGGGTGAAGGATTCAATAACGAGATGCCATGCTTTCAAATTGAGAGGTGTAAATTTTAAGGGGGATACATGCTGCAATTACTTCACACAGAGGGTGGTGGGCGTTTGGAACGCGTTGCCAGCAGAGATAGCAGAGGCAGGCACAGTAGGTTCAGTTAAGATGTACCTCGACCGATGCAAGAGTAGGTGGGGAGCCGAGGGATACGGATGCTACTGTATCTGACCTAGATATTGACCTACTGTTTTGGACAGTACATTTGGATCGGGCTAGGCTTGCAGGGCATTAGGGCTTATTCCTAGGCTGTTCATTTTCTTCTTTGTTCTTTGAAAAAGTTATTTGCTTTTCATTATTTTCAGTTGTGTCCGTGTTTTCGCTGTCGTACAGGTACAGGGGGCTGACAAATCTCGTAACGTGGACACAATGTGTGTTCCCGTTGCTGCGTACGATCCTCATGTCAGATGCGACTGTACTTGATAATGATTTCTTGGCTGCGATTGTTACTTAGTAAGTGTCAGTGAAACAGATCTTACTTGAACCGTTCTTTATGCGGGTGGCTGACCCCTATCTTAGGTGAAATCGGAGCCTTATTGCCTTTTTGCAGTAAGAGATGAAGAAGACACGGCATGTATAGGCTGTCCTCTGCTGCTGTGTGAAATTAGCCTCAACCCACGAGCCAGATCGTTTATTATTCCAAGAGGAAGGATTTTCCAGGGAAATGATTGCCAAGGCTTCACACTGTTGCAATGCTCGAAGTGAAATTGACATCTCCTGCTGACTCCTAAATTAAGCACAGAACAAAATACGTCGAACTGAGGTGTTCATAAAATGCCCACATCCCACATACAGGAAAAACTCTGACTGTTTACTGATACACAGAACTCAACTCTCAGTTTTCCTTTGTGTTCCTCTGCCTTCTTCGCTGTTCTTCCTATTTTCTGTCGAACTCCAAGTCATTTATTCACTCTTGTCTATTATTTCTGTTCGTTTCCTATTTAGTTGCCCTAACCTTCTGTGAGGAGTAATTATATATGTTGTTATTTGCAAAAATCATAAGGTTGAATCATGAAAGACGAAGTGGGTGTATGTTACGCTAGATATGCATGAACAAACAGTTGTAAGCATCTGTTTACCGCTTCTGCAAAAAAACAATAAAAAACATAATCAAGATGTCATAAGCTTCAGTGTGGATTTGGAATGGAAGGAAATGTTGCTTCAGCCGGCAAGGAAGCAGATGGCTGTGGGGGAGGATATGCTACCTATGGACCACGGCAGGATGTGGTGAAACGGCGAAGCAAGACTTCTACTTTGTTATACACAAGGATAAGACATTAAATATCTACAGTCGTGGGCACGGGTTTCGAGTAGTGGCAGGAGGGAAACAGAAATGAATTGTATACAAGTTGTGTATTCGTTAAGCTCGGTGCGTCTATTGTATAGACACCAGGCTTGCAAGCGCATAATAAACGACACTGCTGCTTCAGATCTTGTCGGACTGAAATTATTGAAGAGAGTGGATTCTATTTCCCACAGTTGTGGGCCCGTCCGGGGTATTCTTCCATAGCCGGGGGAGTGACTAGCCCTGGGCACTGGGAAGATGCGTCATGTTTCAGATTGATGAGCTGTCTCATATCGCTGTTTGGTCGCCCTTGGGCGACTGGTGCGATTCCTGAAAGAGAGAGATCTGAATCAGACCATGAACGGAGGTTGAGAGAAAATACGGAAAATGGGGCCAGGCAACTGTGTACACAGACCACGGTAAGAAAACTTACTTTTAAGTTTTGCCGTAGTGGGTGGAGAAAGGGGAAATTAATAGATGAGGGACTGGAGAGGGAACCGATAAATGAGGAGTAGGCAGACCTGCGACAGAATAAAGGAAGAAAAAGTCCCTTGTAACATTCCTCCAGAACGTCCGTTGGGGGGAATATTGCGGGAATGGACAAGTATCACTTATAAAAGAGAAAAAGATAAAGAGAAAATTATTAAATATTGTTGTTTCCTATGGACCAAAGAACAAATCCTTCGTCCAGCTTTCTTCTGGCCAATGTATGTTTATGACAAGGATTGGGTATGTTCGTATTCAAATATGTGTGCGAATGGAAAACAACCTTTTCGTGAAGAAGAGGCTGACTATATGTCCTGTTGGAAGGGCATTCAAGGAATTATGGTAGCAATGACAAGGGATTCCCCCTCTGTCCCACCCAATCACAGGGATCCTCTTAGTTACTTCCCCCTCCCCCGCCCCCGTACCATAAAATCAGATTGGGTGGAAGTGGAGGAGGAGGAGATACCGACAGACAGGGACAGGGAATGGCTGACCCACAAGAGGAGGAAAAAGGGGCGGTGGGCGGAAATGTTATTGTCCCAGACCCTCAATCCTCATCGAAAGAAAAGGAAAATAAAGTATACATAGGGGAAGCCTCCAGGGTAGCTAAACCAATGGCAAGGGGAGGAAACCAAAATATGGAGGAAGAGCATAAAGACATATCCCCTTCGGGAAGTACCAGTAGGCGACAAAGAGATTGGGTTTGCCAGTGCCCACCTCAGCAGTGGGGAGATCACAGCATTTAGAACGGAGCTGAAGGTCGTAACTGAGGATTCCTTCGGGTTGTCTGAACAAATTGATTATTTTTTTGGCGCCCATTCCATGCACATGAACTGAGTTAACATTTAAAATAGTATTTACTGGTGATGAAACGGGTCTTATACGAGGAGCAGCCGTTAAAATATGGGACAGGGAACATCCCACTGGGAATGGTGATGCTGGACAGGGTGAGACGAAGTTTCCACTCGGAGACCCCCAGTGGGCAAATCAAAACCCGGATCACAGAGAAGAAATCAGGGAATTGACAGACTTGATTCCAAAACGGATAAGCGATGCAGTTCTAAAATAGCAGAATTTGATTAAAGCCTTTGAAATTAGACAGAAGAAAGATGAGACTCCCTCTTCATACTTGCAAAGATTAAGAGACTCAATGCGGAAATACTCTGGAATGAACCCTGAGGATCCAATGACACAGGGTCTTTTGAAAATACATTTTGTGACAAAGGTATGGCCAGAGATACAGAGAAAGATACAGAAGATGGAAGGGTGGAGCCATATACCCATTAGATGAATTATTAAGAGAGGCACAGAAAGTGTTTGCAAAGAGAGAGAATGAGAGACAAAAACAGAAGGCAGAAATGTTGGTAGTTACGGTTGACGAGTTGTTTAAGAAAAGAATAGGCAGCATGTCAGACAGAGAGGAAGAGGGAGAGTGAGAGGACAAGAGGGAGCAGTTGATAGAGGGTTCGGGTGACAGGGGCGGAGATGGAAGCTATTATTAGAGAAAGATGGGGCATTTTAAGCGGAAGTGTCCTGATCTACACAGGGAAGAGAGCGCAATTCCGTTTATGAATTTAGATGAAAAATAGGGTTGTCCACGGGGACCCATCAGGAACCCTTGATAAGTTTGAAGGTGGGACCCTGTAGGGAAGAGGGAGTCTACCTTGTAGATTCGGGGCAGCAAGGTCATCTCTGAATTTCAAACCAAAGAAAGTAGGAATGTCAAGACGCTCAATTAATTTTTCCGGGGTAAAAGGGGAAGGATTTACTATTCCAGTATTTGAACCATGATGACAGAAAGTCCTAAACATAGAGTCCCTGGGAAACTGTTGTATATCCCTAATAGAGGAAGTAACTTACTAGGGAGAGATTTAATTATCCTTTTAAGACTGTAAATTGGCTTTCAGGAAAAAAATGTAGTTGTACAAATGGCAATGTTGACAGAGGAGTGGAGAAAGAGATAGAGCCTACTGTATGGGCTCGAGAAAGGAATCGTGGAAGACGACAGATCCCTCCCCAAGAAACAGGTTTTAACAGGAGAGGGGGCGTTTGCCTGTAAGCGACAATATCCCATTTCCAGAGAAGGTAACCGAGGACTTCAGTCAGTAATTGAGGGACTGATTAGAGATGGATTGTTAGAGCCATGTATGTGACTTTATAACACTGCAAACCTACCAGTGTGGAAATCTGATGGAACTTATCGATTTGTGCAGGAATTGAGAAAGTTGAATCGAATGGTACAGAACAGGCACCCAGTGGTGCAAATCCCTATAAGTTATTAAATAAGATCCCTCATGATCACAAGTGCTTTATTGTGGTAGATTTAAAGGATGTCTTTGGGCTTGTCCCTTTGTGGAGGAAAGTAGGAATTTGTTGACCTTTGAGCGGGAAGTTCCCAAGACAGGGCGGAAACAATAATACCGGTGGATCGTGCTCCCCCAGGGGTTTATGGAATCCCCGAATTTGTTTCGACAAATGTTGGAGCAAATACTGGAGAAATATAGCAGCCCCAGTCTACCCTGTTGCAGTATGTAAATGACTCCTCAGTAACAGGAAAACAAAGAGAAAAGCAGTAGAAGGCGCTAAAAATATTCAATTTCCTGGGTCAGCAGGGACTGCGAGCATCTAAGACCAAACTATGATATGGGGAGAGAGAATTGAAATACTTGGGGCATTTCGATAGTGATGGAAAGCGAAAGATAATCCCAGAACGGATAAAGGGAATGGTGGGGATGCCACTGCCCAGCACTAAACGGGAGTTACTTAAATTCTGTGGTCTAACGGGATATTGTAGATTGTGAATTGACTCTTCTGCTATAAAAGTCTAAGAAATTATATCTCAAAGTATTAGGGGAGGAGCCAATATGTCAATCCGATCCATGCTCCCATGTGAGCCTTAACTTCTCTAGATAAACCTTTCCTCCTCTTTGCTTCCGTAGACAAGGGACGAGCTTTGGGAGTATTAACCCAGACCTGGGGAGGAATGAAACAGCCAGTAGCATATCTTTCGACGTTATTGGATCCAATTTCCCGGGGGTGGCCTGAGTGTTTGCAGGCCGTGGCTGCCACTCTCATGTTGATGGAGGAAAGCAGAAAGCTCACATTTGGGGGAGCCCTAAGAGTAAGCACTCCACACCAAGTGACAATGATCCTAAACCAAAAAGCTGGGCAATGGTTGATGGACTCACGGATTCTGAAGTATGAGGCAATATTAATAGAAAAGGATGATCCAATAGGGCAATTGTTTAAATCCAGCCGCCATTCTCTGGAAAGGGGGAAGAAGGATCTCCTCGGAATCCAGAGCACTACTGCCTTGACAGTGTAGAATACCAAACTAAGGTCCGCATGGACCTGAGAGACATTCCACTTCATGCAGGAGACCCGGGTGAGTGAAGGGAAAAGACATAATGGTTATGCAGTCGTAGACGGGACGGAAGGAAGAGGCAGGAAGGTTGCCAAATGGGTGGTCAGCTCAGACTTGCGAGATATATGCGTTGGAAAGAGTCTTTAGAGTGGGAAAATAAAGATGGCACAGTATTCACTGACTCTGAATAAACATTTGATGTTCCAAACACTTTTGTAAAGAATTGGCAGGAAAGAGGACTGATGAATAGCAGGGGGAAGGAACTAACGCATGACCAGTTAATCAAACGGGTCATGGAGTCGCTATCACTCCTACGAGAAATAGTGGTAGCACATATAAATGGTCATCAGAAAGGAAATGAACCAGATGTTACGCGGAATAGACAAGCCAATGAAGTGACTAAGGAAGCAGTCCTGAATCCACAACAAGCGGTGATTTTGACTACCGAACTGGCGATAAGAACAGCGGAGAAAGTCTGGACTCACTGCACTCGGATCAAAGGACCAGTGGAATCTCCAGCGGAGGAAGAAGTCTGTACAGCCGAATCAACGAAAGAATCGCTGAACCTCAGGTTAAAGAGACTTGGAGTAACTGATTACACAGTTGTGAAGCGAGCGCAGGATTATTTCTGCAGGATTGTATAAGCGGTTAAAGGAATATCAGAACAAATTGATGCGACAAGTAGAATGGCATGGGAAAACAGAATGGTCCTTGATATAAATCTAGCGGAAAAAAAGAATGTGTGTGTGATATTTGGAGGAAGCAGTTGTACATTTATTCCTAAAAACACGAAACCTGATGTTTCAATTGCTCGGGCCTTAAGGGGATTGACTACCTTAGCGGATGAACTGGCTGAGAATTCAGGAGTAGACACATCTCTCACGGGTGGCTTGAATCATGGTTTAGAAAATGGAAAAGACTAAGAAATTATATCTCAAATTATATTGTGGTGGATTCCATCCTTAATTCCCTGATAGTGTAGCCAGGGTGTTGGTCGCCATTGGATGTTGCATCATACCCTGAATACGAGGGCTCACAAAAGACTGATTGAGACAGCCTTAATGAAACAGATGACTATAAAAGGGAATCAGACAGAGAACTTTATGCATTAAGTAATGAGGGAATGAGTGAGACCAAGACGGATGAAATCTCAGGAATGATGCTTGCGAATTTTGGGGGCGATGTTTCAAGGAAACATTTCAGGAACTGCAATTGAATGTAAAAATAAAAAGAAGTAATTGTGAGGAGTAAGTATAAATCTTGCTATCTGCAGAAATCACAAGGCTGAATCATGAAAGTGGAAGAGGGTGTAGCTTAAGCTAGACATGCCTGTACAAACAGTTAAAAGCATCTGTTTCCCGTTTCTGCAAAAACAAGAAAAAAAAAACACAATGAAGAGATCATAAGGTTCAGATTGGATGAAGAATGGGAGAAAAAGTTGCTTTAGCAAGCAAGGAAGCAGATGACATTGAAGGAGGATACATGAACAATGGACCACAGCAGAATGTGATGAAACGGCCAAGCAAGACTTGTACTTTGTTATGCACAAGGCCAGATAAGGCAAGAGATAAATAACAGCAGTGGGCGCCAGGTTTAGAGTAGAGGGGAGAAGGAAAGAGAAATGAATTGTATATAAGATGTGTACTCGTTCAGCTCGGTGTGCCTATCTTATGGACACCACGCTTGCAAACGTATAATGAACGACACTGCTGCTTCAAATCTTTTCTCGGACAGAAATTATTGCAGTCAGTGGGTTCTATTTCCCACAGATTGAGCGATGCGTGGCTTAGTAGTCTCAACAATTTGCACAGCACAACCCAAGAAGACCCACTATGATTTGGATGAACGTGAGAAAACCCCAGATAGGTTTTGCTGGATGCCTTCTTTGTCGTCAGGGAAAGAAATGTTGTTTGATGATTATAGATGAATTTGCAAAATGACAACACCTCCCTAAGAGACATTGCAGGGCTTACACATTTGTAAAGATACAGAAGACAGAAATATTTAAGGTGGGTACTGCCCATTCCGATTGACTTAGATCAGGGGACATGTTCACGTGAAGCATCATGAAAATAACTACTCATACTTGAGAAAGTTCCAGCGTCTCCATATTCCACAGTATCCTAGAGTTCAGCGTGACTAAAGTGGAGGATGATAAAACGTAAAGACAAATAAAACGTAAAGACAATAGCAGAAACAGGAAGAGGATGGTCAGACGTAATCTCACGCATTTCAATGAAATCAAGACCTACACAGAAGAACAACCGAGGTAACCCCATTTGAATCAATAACAGCCCCCACCACTCTCTGGGTAAAGAACCCACCCCTGACATCTCCCCTATACCTTCCACCCTTCACCTTAAATTTATGTCCCCTTGTAACACTCTGTTGTTCCCGGGGAAAAAGTTTATGACTGTCTACTCTATCTATTCCTCTGATCATCTTATAAACCTCTATCAAGTCACCCCTCATCCTTCGCCGTTCCAACGAGAAAAGGCCGAGCACTCTCAAACTATCCTCGTACGACCTATTCTCCATTCCAGGCAACATCCTGGTAAATCTTCTCTGCATCCTCACCAAAGCTTCCACATCTTTCCTAAAGTGAGGCGATCAGAACTGCACACAGTACTCCAAATGTGGCCTAACCAAAGTCCTGTACAGCTGCAACATCACTTCACGAATCTTGAATTCAATCCCTCTGCTAATGAACGATAATACACCATAGACCTTCTTACAAACTCTATCCACCTGAGTGGCAACTCTCAAAGATCCATGTACATAGACCCCAAGATCCCTCTGTTCCTCCACCTGACTAAGAACCCTACCATTAACCCTGTATTCCGCATTCTTATTTGTTCTTCCAAATGGACAACCTCACACTTGGCAGGGTTGAACTCCATCTGCCACTCCTCAGCCCAGCTCTGCATTATATCTAAGTCCCTTTGCAAACGACAAATGCCCTCTTCACTGTCCACAACTTCACCTATCTTCGTATCATCTGCAAATTTACTGACCCACCCTTTAACTCCCTCATCCAAGTCATTAATAAAAACTACAAAGAGCAGAGGACCCAGAACTGATCCCTGCGGAACTCCACTTGTAACTGTGTTCCAGGTTCAATATTTACCATCTACCACCACTCTCTGACTTCGACCGGTTAGCCAGTTATCTATCCAATTGGTCAAATTTCTCTCTATCCCATGCCTCCTGACTTTCCGCATAAGCCTACCATGGGGAACCTTATCATATGCCTTACTAAAATCCATGTACACTACATCCACTGCTCTACCTTCATCCACATGCTTGGTCACCTCCTCGAAGAATTCAATAAGACTTGTAAGGCAAGACCTACCCTTCACAAATCCGTGCTGGCTGTCCCTAATCAAGCAGTGTCTTTCCAGATACTCATAAATCCTATCCCTCAGTACCCTTTGCATTACTTTGCCGACCACAGAAGTAAGACTAACTGCCCTGTAATTCCCGGGGTTATTCCTGTTGCCTTTTTTGAACAGGGGCACAACATTCGCTACTCTCCAGTCCCCTGGTACCACCCCCGTTGACAGTGAAGACGAGAAGACCATTGCCAATGGTACTGCAATTTCCTCTCTCGCTTCCCACATAATCCTAGGATATATCCCGTCAGGCCCGGGGGACTTGTCTATCCTCAAGTTGTTCAAAATGTCCAACACATCTTCCTTCCTGACAAGTATCTCTTCTAGCTTACCAGTCCGTTTCACAATCTCCTCTTCAACAATACGGTCCCTCTCGTTCGTAAATACTGAAGAGAAATACTTGTTCCAGACCTCTCCTATCTCTTCCGACTCAATACACAATCTCCCACTCGTGTCCTTGATCGGACCTACCCTCGTTCTCGTCATTCTCAGGTTTCTCACACACATATAAAATGCCTTGGGGTTATCCTTGATCCTATCCGCCAAGGGTTTTTCATGCCCTCTCTTAGCTCTCCTCGTCCCTTTCTTCAGGTCCCTTCTGGCTATCCTGTATCCATCCACTGCTCTGTCTGAACCCTGTTTACTCAATCGTATGTAAGCCTCCTTCTTCCTCTTTACTAGACATTCAACCTCCCTCGTCAACCAAGGCTCCCTCACGCGACCATTTCTTTCCTGCATGATAGGTACATACATATCAAGGACACGTCGTATCTGCTCCTTGAAAAAGTTCCACATTTCCACCACATCCTTCCCTGACAGCCTATGCTTCCAACTTATGGTCCTCAATTCCTGTCTTGCAGCATCGTAATTTCCCTTACCCAAATTGTAAAATCTACCTTGTTGTGCGCACCTATCTCTCTCCATAACCAAGGTGAAAGTCACAGAATTGTGGTGAACATCACCAAAATGTTCACCCACTAACAAGCCCATCACTTGTCCCGGTTCATTACCGAGTACCAAATCCAATATGGCCTCCCCTCTGGTTGGACAATCTACATACTGAGTTAGAAAAGCTTCCTGGACACACTGCACAAACATCGCCCCATCCAATCTACTTGATCTAAAGAGCTTCCAATCAATATTTGGGAAGTTGAAGTCGCCCATGACTACGACCCTGTGGCTTCTGCACCTTTCAAAAATCTGTTTCTCAATCTGTTTCTCCACATCTCTGCTGCTATTGGGGGGCCTATAGTAAACACCCAACAAGGTGACTGCACCTTTCCTATTTCTGACTTCAGCCCATACTACCTCCAAACGCAGATCCCCCTCAAACTTCCTTTCTGCAGCCGTTATACCATTTCTAATTAGCAATGCCACCCCCCCTCCTTTTTTACCACCCTCCCTAATCTTACTGAAACATCTGTAACCAGGAACCTCCAACAGCCATTCCTGTCCCTCATCTATCCACGTTTCCGTGATGACCACAACATCGTCGTCCCAGGTACCGATCCACGCCTTAAGTTCACCCACCTTATTTCTGATACTCCTTGCGTTGAAGTATACGCACTTGAGCCCATCTCTGTGTCTGCAAGTATTACCTGTCAGTGCTACCTTCTCCACAGCCTCCCTACAGTCTTGGACATCCTGACACACAGCGAGCTTACTTGCTGGACTACAAGTCCGGATCCCATCCCCCTACCAAATTGATTTAACCCCCCTCCCCCCCGAAAAGTGCTAGCCCTACCCCCCAGGATATTGGTGCCCTTCTGGTTCAGGTGCAACCCGTCCTGTTTGTACATGTCCCACCTTCCCCAGAATGCAGTCCAATTGTCCAAATACCTGAAGCCCTCCCTTCTTCACCATCCTTGCAGCCACGTGTTTAACTGCACTCGCTCCCTGTTCCTTGCCTCACTGTCACGTGGCACCGGCAACAACCCAGAGATGACGACTCTGTTTGTCCTAGCTTTTAGCTTCAAGCCAAACTCCCTGAACTCTTGAATGACCTCCCCATCCTTCTTCCTACCGATGTCATTGGTGCCAATGTGTACACCCTCCCCCTTAAGGATTCTGAAGACACGGTCCGAGACGTCTCGGACCCTGGCACCCGGGAGGCAACAAACCATCCGAGAGTCTCGCCCATGTCCAAAGAACCGCCTGTCCGTCCCTCTAACTAGAGAGTCTCCTATAACTAGCGCTCTCCTCCTCTCCCCATTTCCCTTCTGAGTCAGACCTCACGCCACAGACCCCTTCACTGCAGCTTACAACTGCAAGGCTGTCCCCTCCAACAGTTTCCAAAGCTGTAAACTTATTATTTCGGGGAACGACCACAGGGGAACCCTGCACTGCCTGCACACTAGAACACACCCACTCAAATACGAATCACTTGCCTTCCCGGCCAGCTCTGCGCTCCAACCTCACTTCCGCCCAGCTCGCGCCGCTCTCTGCGGTGAAAAGTCTCCTGGGTTCGCTTTTACTCGGCCGCTGCTCCCACGTTGATCCAGTTCAGAAGGAACAAGCTCGCTTGAATGACACCATATAGACGGACAATTGCAGATATGTATGGTAAAACAAGAACCAAAAATATAACCTCCAAGTTACACATTATTCTGTCTTGGAAATATTTTATTATGCAATCATCGTCACCTGCTCAAAATCCTGGAAAACCTTCCCTGGCGAAATTATGGATTTACCAACAACACAGAGGCTGCATCAGTAAAAAAAAATCTTTCAACCACTTTCTCGAGCGTAATGGGGATGATTTTGAAATGCTCGCCAACCAGTACTCCTATCTCGCAAGAAGGAATTATAAAAATATAGATTACGCCTGAATAGTCAATTACAAAAAAAAACTTCTAGTGTCTTCAGGACTTCTCTTTTACCAAACCAGACAACGACAAAAGAGAAGGCTTTTTTTTGGAGTTGGACACAACTCATAAAATGGAAATATCAGATTTTGTTACTTGAAAAATTGCCGTGACTTTCCAGAAAACATTCAGTCAAATAAGCAAATAACTTAGCAAATACTCATAATATGACACAGATCAGGTATCGTGAGTGTCGGCGAATGTAAGATTCAGTGAGAGGGAAGAGCTGAGGGAGATCAATACTGGTACAATAATCGTGCTGGTAAAATTGAATGGGATTGAAGGCGGCTAAATCCCCAGGGCCTGAAAACCTAAAACCCAGACAACTTAAAGAACTGGTTCCTGAAAGCGTGGATGCATGAGTGGGCTCGTCAAATCTGATGGAATTCTATGAATACGTAACAGATAATAGACGATATTTTGAGACTTTTTAAAAAGGAAAATGAAGCATAAGTAAGATCTCGGGGACTGAAAATAAAACTAGGTTTGGAAGAATATCGAGAAAGAGAGATCAATCTGAAACAATGAATTAAGACGGCTCAAGGAGGGTCATGAAATATCTTTATCATCAAAGTTAAGGAAAATCCAAAGCACTTTATTTTTACAAAAGGTTCAAGAGGAAAACTTGAGAAAGGTTCGACCAACTCAAGGACAAAGGAGTGAAGATATGCGTGAAGTCACCGACATGATTAAGCAGTATTTGCCGTCTTTATTCACCAAGAAGACCGATATGATGGATGTTGAGATGAGGGAAAAATGTTTGATTACTCGCAGTCAAGTTAGCATAAATGGGGAGGAAGTGTTGGGTATTCTAAAAGGCATCAGGTGGACAATATCTCAGGTCCAAATGGGATCTAGCGCAGGTAACTGTGAACTTAACAGATATCTTTGCAGCATTCTTGAACAGAGTACTGCTGAACAGCTAATATTACCCGCTTGCTTCAGAAGGATATCAAGAATAATCAAGGGTAATTATAGACCAGTGAACCTGACGTCAATGGGAGGAAAGCTGCTGGAAAAAATATCGAAGGATCTGTTTTATTTACTTTTGGAAAAGTACAGGCTTGTCATTCTTAGGCAGCAAGATTTTGTGCAAGGAAGTTCATGATTTATCAAAATAATTGAATTCATTTGGGGAACGTTGATTGACGAGAGAAAGGCGGCAGATATGGTATAGCTGGTCTTCAGTAATGCATTTGAAAAGATTCCAGATGCTAGCCTGATGGAGAATGCGAATTCGCGCGGGGCCCTGGGTGCATGAACGAGATCGATAGAGAACTGGTTTGGCAGAAGGAAACAGCAAGGATAAGCGGATAGGAATTTATGAAAATTAAGAACATTGACGATTGGGTTTCCACAGGGTTGCGTGTTGGGACAGCTGTTGTTTGTGATATACATATAAGATCTGAAGGAAGGTAGAGGTGGTCTGAATAGAAAGTTTGCAGGTAACACAAAGTTTGTTGGAGAAGCAGATAGTGAAGGTGATTGTCAGATAATTCCGCCGAATATAAGCAGGGTTATATAAGTAGATTGCAGGGTTAACCGATAAAAGGCAGAAGGATTTCAAAGCAGACAAATGTGTTGTGACACGTTTTGGAAGAACCAGATCAAGAGTTAACTATATCATAAACGAAAAGCCCTTGCGCAAATTAGTGTACAGAGCGATCTGGGTGTAAACGTCTATTGTACCACAACGGTTACAAGAAGGCGAAGTCAAGAAAGCATTCAGAATTCTTTCATTCATCAGATGGTATATGAGTACAAGTGTTGGCAGGTCGTGTTACAGTTATATCGAACTTCAATTTGGCCACATTTAGAGTATTGCGCAAAGTCTTTGTCACTCCATTAACAAAATGATGTGGATGCTTTGGGGAGGCTGCAGAGGAGCTTCATCAGGATGGTGTGCATACGGACGGCGCTAACTATGAAGAGATGTTGACGAAGTTAGAAAAATGGAGCTTGACAGGGGAGCCGATTGTTTCCGACTCAGTCATGAAAGGTATCGAGAGACTGGACAGCAAAAAACATTTGCAAAGACTGGGGGACTCAATTATAAGGTGTCACGAGTTCAAGCTGAGAGGTGAAAATTATGCATGATAAATTCTTTACGCAGAGGGCGGTGGCTGCCTCCAACGCGTTGCCAACGGAGGTATGAGAAGCAGGCACAACAACGTCATTTTAAATGCATTTAGGGAGGTACATGACTGCGCAAGGATCAGAGGGCTATAAATCCTTCGCAATGGAGGCGTTGAGGAGTGTGGAAGAATGAGAGAATGCAGGCTGCAGCCCGATGAAGCAGGGGGAGGTCTTGCAGTTGGCCTGTGTGGGGATGTGGGAGACGACAGGAGCCTGGTGGGCAAGGGCTAGCTGGAGGGAGGGTGGGAAGCACGCACGGAGGAGGAAGATCAAAGTGAAAAGAGAGAGAAAAAAAACAAAGGGGATAAAGAGAAAGAGCAGCAAAGAAAATGTGGCTGGCCAGCACGCCTTGAAGTCGGGAGAAAAGGCAGGGCGCAGCACCTATGGCCATACTAGTCTGAAAACGCCCGATCTCGTCTGATCTCGAAAACTAAATCGACTCAGGCCTGGTTCATACTTGGATGGGAGACCGCCTGGAAATGCTAGGTGCAGTCGGCTTTTTCTGCCAGCAGTGGCTGCTCAAGTCACCCCTCTGCACTTGTGCTGTGCCACGCACGCAATGGAGCGACAGCTTATTTTTGCTGCTGCTGTGACGAGCATCAGTCTCCTGCAGGCAGGAGACAGGGAGGGGAGGAGAGCGGAGCGCTGCCAAAATCAGCAAGACAGATGGAAAGAAAGCGATTGGGGCTGCACGCTGTCTGCGGGTGGCAGTCAGGAAAGGAGGACAATAGGCAATCGGTGCAGGAATTGGCCATTCTGCCCGTGGAGCTTGCACCCCCATTCAATATGGTCATGGCGGATCATCCTTAATCAGTATCCTCTTCCTGCCTTATCTCCATAACCCTTGATTCCACTATCCTTGAGAGGTCTATCCAACTGTTTCTTAAATGAATCCAGAGACTGGGCCTCCACTGCCCTCTGGGGCAGAGCATTCCACACAGCCACCACTCTCTGGGTGAAGAAGTTTCTCCTCATCTCTGTCCTCAATGGTCTACCCCGCATTCTTAAGCTGTGTCCTCTGTTTCGGCACTCACGTTTCCTGCCGCCAGAATGTCCAATCCTTTGATAATCTAAGATGTCTCAATCAGATCCCCTCTCAGTCTTCTAAACTCAAGGGTACACAAGCCCAGTCGCCCCAGTCTTTCAGTGTAAGGTAATCCCGCCAATCCAGGAATTGACCTCGTGAACCTACGCTGCACTCCCTCAATAGCCAGAATGTCTCTCCTCAAATTTGGAGACCTGAACTGCACACAGTACTCCAGGTGTGGTCTCACCAGGGCCCTGTACAACTGCAGAAGAACCTCTTAGCTTCTATACTCAATCCCTCTTGTTATGAAGGCCAGCATGCTATTAGCCTTCTTCACTACCTGCTGTACCTGCATGCCTACCTTCATTGAGTGGTGTACAAGAAACCCCAGATCTCTCTGTACTGTCCCTTTACCTAAATTGATTCCATTTAGCTAGCAATCTGCCTTCCTGTTCTTGCCAGCAAAATGGATAAGCATCCATTTATTCACATTAAAGTGCATCTGCCATGCATCTGACCACTCACCTAACTTGTCCAGGTCACCCTGTAATCTCCTAACATCCTCATCACATTTCACCCTGCCACCCAGCTCAGTATCATCAGCAAATTAGCTAATATTATTGCTAATACCGTCTTCTATATCATGAACATATATTGTAAAAAGCTGCGGTCCCAGTCCTGATCCCTGCGGTACCCCACTGGTCACTGCCTGCCATTCCGAAATGGAGACGTGGAGGAGTGAGGAAGGATGAGAGAATGCAGGCTGCAGTCCTATGAAGCAGGGGGAGGTCTTGCAGTTGGCCTGTGTGGGGATGTGGGAGACGACAGGACCCTGGTGGGCAAGGGCTAGCTGGAGGGAGGGTGGGAAGCACGCACGGAGGAGGAAGAGCAAAGAGAAAAGAGAGAGATAAAAAACAAAGGGGATAAAGAGAAAGAGCAGCAAAGAAAATGCGGCTGGCCAGCACGCCTTGAAGTCGGACAAAACGCTGGATTCTGCACCTGCGGCCCTGCTAGTCTGCAAACGTCCAATCTCGTCTATTTACCGAAGCTGAGCTGACTCAGGCCTGGTTAGTATTTGGTTGGGAGACCGCCTGGGAATGCCAGGTGCAGTAGGAATTTTCCGCCAGCAGTGGCTGCTCAAGTCACCCCTCTGCACTTGTGTTGTGCCACGCACGCAATGGAGCGACAGCTTACTTTTGCTGCTGCTGTGACTAGCATCAGTCTCCTGCAGGCAGGAGACAGGGAGGGGAGGAGAGCGGAGCGCTGCGAAAATCAGCAAGACAGACGGAAAGAAAGCGATTGGGGCTGCACGCTGTCTGCGGGTGGCAGTCAGGAAAGGAGGACAATAGACAATCGGTGCAGGAGTTGGCCATTCTGCCCTTGCAGCCTGCACCACCATTCAATATGATCATGGCTGATCATCCTTAATCAGTATCCTCTTCCTGCCTTATCTACATAACCCTTGATTCCACTATCCTTGAGAGGTCTATCCAACTCTTTCTTAAATGAATCCAGAGACTGGGCCTCCACTGCCCTCTGGGGCAGAGCATTCCACACAGCCACCACTCTCTGGGTGAAGAGGTTTCTCCTCATCTCTGTCCTCAATGGTCTACACCGTATTCTTAAGCTGTGTCATCTGTTTCGGCACTCACGTTTCCTGCTGCCAGATGTCCAATCCTTTGATCATCTTATATGTCTCAACCAGATCCCCCCTCAGTCTTCTAAACTCAAGGGTACACAAGCCCAGTCGCTCCAGTCGTTCAGTGTGAGGTAATCCCGCCATTCCAGGAATTGACCTCGTGAACCTACGCTGCACTCCCTCAATAGCCAGAATGTCTCTCCTCAAATTTGGAGACCAGAACTGCACACAGTACTCCAGGTGTGGTACACCTGCAGAAGAACCTCTTTGCTTCTATACTCAATCCCTCTTGTTATGAAGGCCAGCATGATATTAACCTTCTTCACTACCTGCTGTACCTGCATGCCTGCCTTCATTGAGTGGTGTACAAGAAACCCCATATCTCTCTGTACTGTCCCTTTACCTAAATTGATTCCATTTAGCTAGTAATCTGCCTTCCTGTTCTTGCCACCAAAATGGATAAGCATCCATTTATCCACATTAAAGTGCATCTGTCATGCATCTGACCACTCACGTAACTTGTCCAGGTCACCCTGTAATCTCCTAACATCCTCATCACATTTCACCCTACCACCCAGCTCAGTATCATCAGCAAATTAGCTAATGTTATTGCTAATACCATCTTCTATATCATAAACATATATTGTAAAAAGCTGCAGTCCCAGTTCTGGTGTCCCGGAGATGTTCCCTGAAGCACTCTGCGGGGAGGCGTCCAGTCTCAGCCATGTAGGTGAGGCCACATCGGGGGCCACAGATACAATGAATGACATTTGTCGATGCACAGGTGGAACTTTGAAGGACGTGGAAGGCTCCTTTAGGGTCTTGGATGGAGGTGAGGGAAGACGTGTGGACGCAGGATTTGCAATTCCTGCGGTGGCAGGTGAGGGTGCCAGGACGGGAGGGTGGGTTGTTGGGGGTGTGCGTGGACCTGTCTAGGTTTTCACGGAGGGAACGGTATTTGTGGAAGCGGAAAGAGGTGGGGAGGGAAATATATCTCGAGTGGTGGGATCCGTTCGGAGGTGACGGATATGTCGATAGATAATGTGGTTAATGCGAAGGTTGGTAGGGTGAAAAGTGAGGAGAAGTAGTTTCTGTACTTGTTACGGTTGGAGGGGTGGGGTTTGAGGGCGGAGGTGCGCGAAGTGGATGAGATGCGTTGGAGGGCAGCCTCAACCACGTGGGAAGAGAAATTGCGATCTCTAAAGAAGGAGGCCACCTGGTGTCTTCTGTGGTGAAAACGGTGCACCTAGGAGAAGAGACAGCAGAGATGGAGGACTTTGTAATATGGGATGGCACTTTTGCAGGAAGTAGGGTGGGAAGAGGTGTAATTCAGGTATCTGTGGGCGTCAGTGGTTTTGTAAAATATATCACTGTCAAGTCAGTCGTCATTGATGGAAATGGTGAGGTCCAGAAAGGGGAGAGAGGTGTCAGAGATGCTCCAAGTGTTGAAGGTCTTTTGCCCGAAACGTCGATTTTCCTCCTCCTCCGATGCTGTGTGACCTGCCGTATTTTGTCAGCACCACCCTGATGAAAACTCTGGTTTCCAGCTTCTACAGTCATCACCCTTGCCTACATTTAACTCGTCTCCAATCTGACAAATGCACATCGATGCCTAATGTCTATTTACTACCATTTATTCAATGTCTAATTGGTGTTGCCAAGCAATGATCAATCTCAGTTATTTGGAAGTTGCTGCCAACTTATCATTTAATTTCTGAATGTCGAAGTGCACAATGTCCTCAAAACAACTCTCATTCTCCGCCTGTATCTCCTTCGTAAATAACTCAATTAAACTTGTCAATTTTGACATGCCTTTGAAAAAGCCATGTAGGCTGTGTAATATTAAGTTGCATTACTCTCAGTTTATGTTTACGTTTTTCTGTGTTATGGCCTCCATCAGTTTTCCCTCCATTGCTGTCCATCTGACAGGTTTTTAATTTTCGAGATTATTCTTTCTAACATTTGAATTGTAGTGTCACATTTGCAATCTTCCAGCTACTAAGACGAGTCCTGTCTTCAGAGAGGTGTGGAACATTTCTGTCAATGGCTTCATATTTTGTGATTTAACTAACACAGCAATCTAGCATCCCGTGCAGTTCAGGAGACTGGAATGTGTTCTGGACCCAGCCAGACCCCTGGAAATATTTGAAGAAGTTAACCCAGACCCTGACTGTGATAGCTGTTTTAAGCAGGTGCAAACTGAACATTCCAGAAGACAATCAGCTGATCAGAACACTTAGTTTAAACAAAACAGATTTTTATTTTTCAGCATTACTGAATGAAACATAGAACAGAAAAAGAGAATACGGTATAACTTGTCCTACCCTAAAACCCAACGGACTACCCCAATTTAATGTTGCTGTTCCTGATACTTACAACAGTCCCAAACTCTCCCATTGGCACAAGAGGCAAGATCAAGCAAGTTCTTACAGGACAGAATTCGGGGGAGAGTACCAGCCTGAGCCTGCTTCCGGCTCCAGGAGCTTTTCCAAACTACTGCTAAACTAAACAAAAAAACCCAGAAAAAACTGAGCTGGGAGAACTGACCAATCTCCTACCATTAGGCAAGTGTGGTTTTTTTACTTGAAAATCTTGTTCATGACGCAGTATCTGTTAGCTATAATCAATTTGGACCGAAAACCCTTCAACCAACTGACTTTCAGAGTTGGTGTCGTTTACGACTTCTCTGTAAAAAAGCCAAGGATGACATAGCCTTGCAGAAGGAGCAAGTTCGTCAAACACCGCCCGCCCCGTTAAACAAAAAAAAATCAACAACCAAATATGGCTTCATTTTAAAACCCCTTAACAATTGTTAGTACTCTAACACACGAATATAAATTACACTGGCGATGAACGTGCAAACATGCACAAATACATCCCGTTTCAATCTGTAGTACTCCCGCTAACGAAAGTTTCCTTTTCTCATTCGTGTCTCAACACTACGTCAAAAATCACTTTTTCCCGTCCTGTCACATGCACAGTTTTCAAATTTAATGGCGATAATAACCTGCTCAATTTCAGCACACTGAAATGTTGTCCTTAAATTTCTCCTTAACTTTCAATCATTTACGATCTCTGTATATAATTTTCTTTGAAAAGTCACATAGAGCATAGAACATAGAACAGTATACCAAAGAACAGGCCCTTCAGTCCACGATGTTGTGCCGACCATTGATCCTCATATAAGGTAAACCTCATGTACGAACCCTCAAACTTCTGTGACCATATGCATGTCCAGCAGTCACTTAAATATCCCCAATGACCTCGCTTTCACAACTGCTGCTGGCAACGCATTCTATGCTCTCACAACTTTCTGCGTAAAGAACCCGCCTCTGACATCCCCTCTGAACGTTCTGCCAAACAGCTAAAAACTATAATCCATCGTGTAGCAATTTCTGCCATGTGAAAAAGTGTCTGGCTATCAACTCGATCTATCCCTCTCATTATCGTGTACACCTCAGTTAGGTCCCCTCTATTCCTTCCTTTTTTCCAATGAAAAAAGTCCGAGCTCAGTCAACCTCACTTCAGAAGATAACCCCTCCATTCCAGGCAGCATCCTGGTAAACCTCTTCTGAACCCTGTCCAAAGCATCCACATCTTTCCTATAATAGGACGACCAGAACTGGACACAGTATTCCAAGTGCGGCCTAACCAAAGTTTTATAGAGCTGCAACAAGATCTCACGACTCTTAAACTCAATCTCCAGTTATTGAAAGCCAAAACACCATATGCTTTCTTAACCACCCTTTCCAAATATGTGGCAATTTTAAGGGATCTGTGTACCTGCAAACCAAGATCCACCTTTTGCTCCACACTGCCAAGAATCCTGTCTTTACTCCTGTACTCAACTTTCAAGTTCGACCTTCCGAAATACATCACATCGCATTTATCCAGATTGAACTCCATCTGCCACCTCTCAGTCCATTTCTGCGTCCAGTCAATGTCACGCTGATTCATACAACAGTTCTCTATGCTGTCAACGACACCTCCAACCTTTGTGTCGTCCGCAAACTTGCTAGCCCATCCTTCAATCTCCTCATCCAAGTCATTAACAAAAATTACAACGAACAGAGGCCCAAGGACAGAGACCTATGGAACACCACTCACCACTGACTTCCAGGCAGAATACTTTCCTTCCACGAACATTCGCTGTCTTCTGTCGACCAGCCAATTCTGTGTCCAGACAGCTAAATTTCCCTGTATCCCATTCCTCCTGACATTCTGAACGAGCCTACCATGGGGAACCTTATCAAATGCCTTATGCACCACATCCACCGCTCGACCCTTTTCAACTTGCTAGTCATATCCTCAAAGAACTCAATAAGATTTGTGATGCATGACCTACCTCTCACAAAGCCGTGCTGATTGCATTTAATCAAACGATGATATTCCAGATGGTCATAAATCTTATCCCTCACAATGCTTTCTAACACCTTGAAGACAACAGAGGTGAGACTGACTGGTCTGTAACTGACGGGATTCCCCTATTTCCTTTCTTGAAAGTAGGAATTACATTTGTCTCCCTCCAGTCTACAGGTACGACTCCGGTGGAGAACGAGGATGCAAAGATCTTCTCAAGGGGCGAAGCAATTACATTTCTCGCTTCCAAAAGCAAACGAGGATAAATCTGGTCTGGCCCTGGCGAATTGTCAATCTTAATCTTTGTCAAAAATTTCAGCACATCAGCTTCCTCAATCTCTATCCATTCCAGCAAGCTTACCTGCTCCTCAATGGTTTCATTCTCTGCAATGTCCTTTTCTGTCGTAAAGACAAAAGCAAACAACTAATTTAGGGCATCCCCTACCGCCTCAGACTTTATACACAAGTTCCTTATGCTATCCCTGATTGGCCCTCGTCTTTCTTTAATCATTCTCTTATTCCTCACTTACGTGTAAAATGCCTTTGGAATCTCCCTAATCCTTCCTGCCAAGCCTTTTTCCTGCCCCCTGCTGGCTCTCCTAGATCATTTTTGAGCTCCTTCTTCGCCTGCCTGTAATCCTCTAGAGCTGAGCAAGACCCTAGCTTCCTCCACTTGACCTAGGCTGCCTTCTTTCTTTTGACGAGAAGCTCCTCCGCTCTCGTCATCCAAGGTTCCGTTATCTTATCCCTTCTTGTCTGTCTCAGAGGAACACAGTTATGCATCACTCGGAACAACTGTTCCTTGAACAGTCCCCACATGTCTATAATGCCGTTTCCATGGAACAATTGCTCCCAGTCCATGTTTCTCAACACATGCCTAATAGCATCACAGTTTCCTTTTCGCCAAATAAATATCCTCCCACTGTAGCTGCTTCTCTCCTTCTCCATCGCTATGTAGAATTTGAGACAGTTGTGATCACTATCACCAAAATGCTGTACCACCACAGGTCCTGACACCTGCCCCGGCTCATTGCCGAGCACCAAATCCAATATGGCCTCTACCCTCGTCGGCCTATCAACGTACTGAGTTAAACACCCCTCCTGAACACACCTGACAATAACAGCTCATTACAAACGATCTGCTCGAAGGAGGTTCCAATCAATATTGGGAAAGTTTAAGTCGCCCATTACAAAAACCCTACTACGTCCACAATTTTCCAAAATCTGCCGACCTATGCCTTCTTCAATTTCCCTGCTGCTATTGGGGTCCTGTGGGAAACCCCTAATGAGGTGACTGCTCCATTACTGTTCCTAATTTCCACCCATACTGACTGAGTAGGCAGACCCTCCTCGACAAAGTTAACTTCTGTAGCTGTGATACCCTCTCTGATTAGCAGTGCTACACCCCGTCCACTTTATCCCCCCTCCCTATTCTTCTTAAATGTTCGAAACCCTGGAACATCCAGCAGCCATTCCTGCCTCTGAGAAATCCGCGTCTCTGTTATGGCCATACCATTATAACACCAGGTACTGATCCATGCTCTAAGCTCATCACTTTTATTCCTGATGCTCCTTGCGTTAAAGCAAACACACTTTAACCGATCCCTTGGTTTTTTTTTGACGAAATTCCTTCCCACTGGCTGCGCTACCTCTTGCTATTGCCTCATCGCCATCAACTCCCACCACCGGCATATTGTTCAGGTTCCCACCAACCGCCATACCAGATTTAACCCTCCTGAACCACTCGAGCAAATCTTCCACCGAGGACATTGGTCCCCTTTCAGTTCAGGTGCAACCCGTTCTTCATGTACAGGTCGCACTTTCCCCAGAAGGCATCCCAAGTATCTATATATCTGAAACCCACAACGTGTTAAGCTGCCCACGCTCCCTGTTCCACGCCTCGCTTTCTCGTGGTGCCGGTAGCAAAGTGTATGTTTTTGATGGAGAGTTTTGGGTTGGAGCGGAAGTTGTGAAGTGCTGCGTGTTGTGATGGTGAGAGTTTGGAGTGGGTGAGAGGGGTGGACAGGTTGAGGCAGTCAAAGTTGCGGTGACAGTTGGATATGAAGAAATCGAGGGCGAGTGAGAGGCCAGTATGGGGTGTCCAGGTGGATGGGGTGTGTTGGAGGTGGGAGAAGGGCTCGTCAGAGGGTGAGCAAGAGTCCTTGTTGAAGAAGTAGGCGAGGAGGTGAAGGCGGAGGAAGAAATGCTCGATATCTATCCAACCTCAACCTCACCATCAAACCGGCAGACAAGCGTGTCGCAGTGGTCGTTTCGTGCACCGATTTTAGACCGCTGAAACTAGATGCCAACTCTTGGACACTACTCCTACTGCCCCCTTGACCATGACCCCACCTTACACCACCAAACCAATATCTCCCAGACATCAATAACCTCATCACATCAGGAGATCTCCCACGCACTGCCTCCAACCTCTTAGTTTCACAACCCCACACCGCCTGTTTCTACCTCCCGCCCAAAATCCACAAACCCGATTGCCCCGAACGACATATTGTCTCAGCCTGCTCCTGCCCCACCGAACTCATCTCTGCATACCTCGACACTGTCCTGTCCCCTTTAGTCAAAGAACTCCCCACCTACATTCGGGACACCACCCATGCCCTCCACCTCCTCCATGATTTTCTCTTCCCCGGCCCCCAACGCCTTATTTTCACGATGGACATCCAGTCCCTATACACTTCTATCCCCCATCATGAAGGCATCCAAGACCTCCGCGTCTTCGTCTCCCTCCGACCCGACCAGTACCGTTGCACTGACACACTCCTTCGACTGTCTGAACTAGTCCTCACACTTATCAACTTCTCCCTCCAATTCTCCCACTTCCTCCAAACCAAAGGAGTAGCCATGGGCACCCGCATGAGCCCCAGCTATGCCTACCCCTTCGTTGGATATGTTTAACAGTCCATCTTCCGCAGCGACACTGGCACTACCCCCATCTTTCCTCTGCCGCATCGATGATTGCATTGGCGCTACCTCGTGCTCCCACGAGGAGGTTGAACAGTTCATCCACTTTACTAACACCTTCCACCCCTATCTCAATTTTACCTGGACCGTCTCAGACTCCTCCCTCCCCTTCCTAGACCTCTCCATTTCTATCTCGGGCGACCGACTCAACACCGATCTTTACTACAAACCGACCAACTCCCACAGCTAACTAGATTACACCTCCTCCCACCCTGCCCCCTGTAAAAACTCCATCCCCTATTTTAATTCCTCCGCCTCTGCCGCATGTGCTCCCAGGAGGACCAATTCCACTACCAAATAATTCAAATGGCTTCCTTCTTCAAAGACAGCAATTTCCCCAATGACGTGGTCGACGACGCTCTCCACCGCATCTCCTCCACTTACCTCACCTCCGCCCTTGAACCCCGCCCCTCCAATCGCCAACAGGACAGAACCACACTGGTCCTCACCTTCCAACCCACCAACTTCCGGATACATCATTTCCACCACCTCCAGACAGACTCCACCACCAGGGATATATTTCCCTCCCCACCCCTATCAGCATTCAGCAGAGACCACTCCCTCCGTGACTCCCTCGTCAAGTCCACAACCCCCTCGAAGCCAACCTCCACTCCCAACATCTTCCCCTGCAACCGCAAGAAGGGCAAAACTTGCGCCCACACCTCCCCCCTCAACTCCCTCCAAGGCCCCAATGGATCATTCTATATCCGTCGCAAATTCACCTGCACCTTCACACACATCATTTAATGTATCCACTGCACCCGATGTGGTCTCCTCTACATTGGAGAGACAGGCCACCGACTTGTGGAACGTTTCAGGGAACAGCTCTGGGGCACCCGCACCAACCAACCCAACTGCCCCGTGGCTGAACACTTTAACTCCCCCTCCCACTCCGCCATTGGCCTCCTCCAACGCCAGACCCTGGCCACACGACGCCTGGAGGAAGAGCGTCTCATCCTCTGCCTAGGAACTCTCCAACCACAATGGATGAACGTAGATTTCTCCAGCTCCCTCATTTCCACTCCCCCCACCTTATCTCAGTCCCAACCCTCAGATTCAGCACCGCCCTCTTGACCTGCAATCTCTTCTTCACGACCTCTCTGCTCCCACCCCCTCTCTGGCCTGTCACCATCACCCTCACCTCCTTCCACCTCTCGTATTCCCAGAGCCCCTCCCACAAATTCCCTACCCCCACCTTTTTTCTCAGCCCGTTTGGCACACCAGCCTCATTCCCGAGGAATGGGTTATGTCCGAAACGTCGATTCTCCTGCTCCTCTGATGCTGCCTGGCCTGCTGTGTTTTTCCAGCACCACATGTTTCAGTGCTGGTAGTAAACCCGAGAACACTGCGTCCTGCGCTGCAGCTTCCACCATAACTCCCTGAAATCACTTTTTATATCGTCAATCCTTTTCCTGGCTATAACATTGGTACCAATATGTAACACGATTTCTGGCTGTTCGCCCTCCCATTTCAGAATCTTATTCACTTGATCTGACCCTGGCACCAGGGCGGCAACGTACCTTCTGGGAATCCCGATGCTGACCACAAAATCTCCTATCAATTCTCCTCACAATCGAGTCTCCTACCACTAGCGTTTTTCTATTCTGCCCCCTTCTCTTCTGGGCCACAGTGTCAGGCTCAGTGCCAGAGAACCGACCCCTATGGATTACCTCTGGTAGATCACGCACCCTCCCCCCACCCCCCAGCAGTATCCAAAACGACATACATATTGCTGAGGGAAATGTCCACAGGGGATCTCTGCACTATCTGTCGGTCCCCTTTCTTCACCCTGACTGTAACCCATCCATCATTGTCCTGACCCTCAGAAGTGACCAACTGCCGGTAACATCTGGACTTGGGTGCACTTCCCGCAGATGTAGCCAGCGGAGATATGCGTCGTGTCTCAATAAGGGAAGTTTAGAAATGAACCATACCTTATTAACTTTGTTAGAGGAGGAGGGCGGGTGGGAGACTCTACAGTAGGAGTGCCTCAGGGTTAGCCGCCTTGCTCATATATATGATCACTTACGTTCTCCCCAGCAGCCCTTCTGGTCCGCGTCACTTCCGCCGCTGCTCCCGCTCCTACTGTGGAGGAAAAATACTGCTGGCCACTACCAGTAAGTAATTTTAAAAATCTCCCTTACCTTACCTGTAACCTTACTCGTAGGATAAACACTGAAATGTTATAATCCCCACACAAGCTGAAAGTCTCTTTCTCAACTGTCGAATATATCTGCTGACGAATATTCAATTTACTGAAGAAAACCCGAGAGATCTTTCTATCTTCTCGTTGTCTTCTTGCAAGAGCACAGCACTGACACCCATATCACTTGTATCAATATCCGCCTTCAATGACTTTGAGTACTTAGGCCAAAGGTGAATACTGGAGCAGTGGTTAACACACATTTCAACGTGTCAAATGCCTTCTGCTAGTCGGCTGCCCACTTAACATTTTTGCCGCTCTTTAGCAATTCACTGAGTGGAGCAGCCACACTGCTAAAATTTGGTAAAACGTTTCGATAAAATCCTCTCAATCTCAGGAATTTTAGTAATGATCTTTTTATCGAAGGTATGGGGAAATTCTCAATTAACTTTATGTTTTTCAGCATGTGGGATTACTTGTCCGTGTCCAATAACATGGCCAAAGAGGTTAACTTGGCGAAGGATAATTCACTTTTCTCCAGGTTTATAACCAAACCTGCCTTTTTGAAGTTGATCCAACAATTCTAATAAAGAATGCAATCGTTTCTTCCCTGTGTGACGAAAAATAACCAGGTAATCGATATATACAAAAAAAAAAAGTCAACTTGTCCAGCAATGACTAGCTGGATAGCACTCTCACATTACTTTACACCATTACCTAACGTTGTGCCCCCAATGCAATACTGCTCCAACTCATATACGGCACTCCCACCCATGAAAATATTATTTCCTCAGGTGTTGCATTTCTAGAGGAAACATTGTCCCCATTGTTGACCGGCTAATACTATTTTTCGAGCTCCCGTTTTATGCCCTCTGAAGTAGATCCCTCCTCACTATCTTGTGCGCCCCTTTAAATGTTATCCACCCCGAATTGTTCTCCACAAGCATGTTGCCCTTCACAAAATGTTTCAACATCTCACTTTCTAATTCCACCCCGTGCAGCAACCATCCCCTCCGATTTCATCCCTGACACCTTCCCACCGCCGTTTACAAATATGCTTAATTCTACAATACCTCTCAGCCCCTCACCCCGTCGCTGAGCCGCTGCGATCACACTTGGGGCTGGACGTCATAGAGACTCAATGGTCTTTCACTGACTGCCTTGCTGCATCGCAAGTACCCAGTCCTCAGGCAGACAAACTGGCCCAAAAGAGAAACGTATTTTATCTAACAAGCACCTCCCGCTTTCAGGTTAGACCAAGCGAGGGTGGCGATAAAACCCAGGGAGTGGGGAACAGTGAGATGCCTCTGTATGACCGATGGAGAGAAAACGTGAGGGACTGAGAGGGAGAATGAGAGTGAGAGCAAGAGAGAAAGAAACAGCGACAGAGATAATGTGAAACCTGGAGCAAGGAGAGGGAGGGCAGATAGATACAGAGAAAACTATTGAGAGAAAGAGTGTGTGAAACAGTTAGGCAGAGTGAAAGAGAAGGAATAGAGACTGAAACATCCCAGGACAAAGACAGGATGAGAAACTGGGGACGGTTGGCTTTGGGATGTGGTGTAATGTGACAGAGAGCGAAAAATATATCAAAATACTGAAGGACAGAGAGAGTGGAGCAGAGAGAGGTCCCAATGAAAACAAGAAAAAGACAGAGAGAAAGGAGAGGGAAAATAAACTTAGGGAGACAACGAGTAAGGAGAGACAGAGAGCGATTGAAATACAGGAGGACAGAAAGGAATCAAGGAAGAGAAGTTCAATAGAGAAAACGTCAAGCCCGAATGATGGGCGTGCGATTATGGATAGACTGTCACTCAGGCAAGAACATCACGTTCTCTCAGGACAGTGAGTGAGAAAGTTGTGCACAGAGCAGAACTAGGAAGGTGGGAGATGCACAAGATCGAACGATGGAACAGTTCCTCAAAACACTGGGGAGGAGGTGAAGATTCTGGGGGAGATGGAGATTTATAGAAAGCTGTGGGACGGACAGGCAGCTGGGAATATGGAGGCAGGGAGAGAGGGAGGCAGTGAAATCTAGGCGATCGGCTGTGCAAGAGAATGTGTTTTGCTCTATTGTCTCGCCCACCTGCAGCCAACAGCTCACCCCCTTGTGGCAAAATCCCTGGAGGCAGACTGAGCCCCAGAGGTGTCGGCACTGGTGAGATTATGGGTGTGTAATTGGATGCAGATTGGTTTATCATAATCCTCTCCGTCTCTCTATCTCTCTCTCTCTCTCTCTCTGGTTTCAGCTCTTGTATGTGGATCTCTCCTGGCAGAGTCATTTGATTCTGTTTGTCTCTGCATCACACCACTTTCATCTCTCAAATGGAATTTCCTCGAAAAAGAGAGATGGAAAGACAGAGAGAAAGGAAGTTTTAAATTTTAAAAATCCAGCACCAAAAGCACAGCAAGTTACCAGTACGCGCTGCCTTCCACAATCTGACAGCAATATACCACTGCTGGCCTTGAACTTCCATAATCTGACACTTTAGCCAAACCTCTCGTAGAGCAAGATCTCACTACCACCCGAAATTCCACATTCTGACACTGAAAGTCTCCCCCAGCATACCGCCTGTTACTGAACCCAGATAATTGGAAACAGGAAGGTGTTTCAAAAATCTCCCCAAATTGTCAGCAATTTACCCTGAACTCAAATCAACAGAACCGGACCAGATTTCAACTGGGATCAAGAGGCAAATGCTTTCTGACTGAACACAGGTTTATTTTCTGTGAGACAACGCGATGACACAATTTAAAGGAGTCTGTACCCAGAGTCTATGTCGCTTCATCCCTCCCTCTCGTTCTCTTCAACTCTCGCTCTCACACACATAGGTGCACACACTCGCGCGCTCACACACACACACACACACGCTGTTTTCAATCTGCCCTTTCCAGCTGGGTCTCTGACACAGCAGAGGGGAAGAAAAAAGAAATCAACACCAATGCCTCTGCCCCTTCCCATGCATGACGCATAATCCACGTGCACAGCCTGTCTGCGATTGGTGCTGTTCCAGACGAAATATTAATGGTAAAGCGGTAACTGGTACAATCACCTCTTCATCTTTCACTCCTCTCCCCTCTATCTCTTTCCTTTCCTGTCCCTGTTCACCTCTAAATCTGCTCAATTTCCTCTTGCTAATAGGTCAATGTCTGTCTCTCTACTTCTTCAATGTTTTGATTGAAATGCTTTTTGTTTGCCACGTGCTGAAATCTTCCCGAACTGTCTTGGATACATTTGTGACATTAATATCACATGTTGGAGGACGAGGAGTTGAAAAGACGGATGGGGTGAGTGTCGGAGCTGTGGGAAAATGAACGGCAATACACTTGAATTAGGATTGGACAGTCTTCAAACTCAACCATGGGGCAACATACACAGGATCACTCCACAGACCAAAGGAATGCACAGCCAGATCCACAGGCAGCCACATTCAGGAACACAAACGATTTCCCTTAACACCCTGTCAGAGCATAATCCCCACCCAGTAACCCGACGCTCCCAAAAGAGAGTGGGTCGAACTGAAATCAAGGACATTGTGCACAGCAGGATCCCACCAGCTTTCCTCAGCTCAAAACTCATACTGAAAGACAGTGCAAGTTCTTGCACTTTCAATGTTCACATTCAGAACCCCTTCCTCGTTTAGATTTGGAAATTGTGGCGACCTGCTTCTGTAAAGTAAAATGCTGCAGGCTGTCCTCGCACAAAAAAGATTGCATTGGGTGCAATGTGGTAACAGATCTCCCAAGATCTCCCGCACTGACTCCAAGAGCAAATTCTGAACTGACCAATTTCAGCTTTTGAGCTGGGGTCGACCTGAACACTGGAGTCAACCCCTCAACCCACTCCCCAGAAACTGTCCATGCTCCAACTGATGAT